>NC_137831.1:30501889-30564389 GCF_963921795.1 Nannobrachium achirus | reverse complement strand
CCTGGAAGGTCCTTGGAGGTCAGAGTCAGTGCAGATATAGTTCCAGAAAAGAAAAAAAGGCTACCGTCGTCCCACGTTAGGAAGGTAGTCCTTGTCAATCGACCGTTGTGTGTCTCGTTGTACAGCTTGAGAGCAGCCGGTACAAAAGACTTTCTTAGTCTCTCGCATCTCCGTCCTGGGTAGACAAAACGGTCATTTCCTCTCTGTCTGGTATTAGGTAGGTCTGGTATTTTCGATATTTTCACCAAAAGGGCTCTTTTAGAAATTTCGGCCCCTGCCTCTCTAACATTCTCTGCACGTCCCAGACACGTCCCAGACACGTACGGACAGGGGGGAAAACATAGTCTCTCGGCCATGCCTTTCGGTCTGGCGGAGAAGACAAGTGTGTGAAAATGCACGCGGCCCGGTCCACCCATCTGACCACTTGACACCACAACCGAAAGGCCCAAGAGGTTGTAATTCAGGTCCGTTTCAATGTAGAGGATAGAGGGGTTAAGTGCTTAAATTGAGCTTCTATATAATATTAGCACTTGAGTGTATACTTTCTTATTCTTGCTTTTACTGCATGCTACAGCATGAATACCATGATCAGAATCAGAATATCTAAGTATCCCGAATATTAAAGGGATTTTTTGGGGGGTGCAGATAAATGTAGACCATGTAGTGTAGTCTCTCTCTCTCTCTCTCTCTCTCTCTCTCTCTCTCTCTCTCTCTCTCTCTCTCTCTCTCTCTCTCTCTCTCTGCTGTATATGTGCCAATAAAGCTCAGAAGCCATGCAGTTATATAGTCAATAACATAAACGTTATCCTTAGTGCAACATCGATTTAAAACAATGTTTACACAGTGCTTTAACGGTCATCCTCGTAACAAATACGACGAGGTACTGTAGCACAACATGGACAAACTAGGAAAAGTGCTCCTCGGAGGCCAGGTAGTTTATTGTGGGCCAGCAATGTTCGGAATTCATAAATCAGGATGGAATATGAACAATCAAAGGTATCTGTCTTGATCACTTGACTAATATAGAGATAGCTGTGTACCGATTTGCGTGATGTTTGGACTAAATGTGTGTGGACAAAAATAGCAGATCTACAATCTCTACGTGTCAGATTTGTTTATCTGCTGTTTTCACTTCTTTTAACCATCACAGAAATTCACAGGTTCTGCAAATGTTCAGGTTTGGGGTTAACCCCATAGTTCTACTATAATATCTACTGTAATCTACTGTAATATCTGGGCGGACTGCATGTGCTATTAAGTTCAATGAAAGTTGCTCAGTGGTGTTGGAAGCACTTAGAAGTCTAATAAGGAATTGGCCTCAATATATCGACAGTGTAAGGCAGGGGTGCCCACACTTTTTTGACGTGAGATCTACTTTTAAAATGACTAGCTCAACATGATCTACCCATCCAAAATGTTTTAGCTGAGGGCCTGAGGGAGGCTTTGGAATAGCAGCACTGACGTTACATTTTAGACAAACACACTTACTGTAAGGGGGAAATAAATGGGAAATACTGGGAGAAATGTCTTCATCCCACTGTATGGAAGTGGTAGGTTTTGGGGTTCTTTGTAATTACTCTTGAACGAAGTATTGCATTGGAGGTTTGCCTACTTTAGAAGCCATGAAGGGAGCTGACATGCCCTTCTTGATGTCATATTGACATATTTTTTTATATTTTAATTATATATTTTTAGAGGCATGTCATGTGGTCTACCTGCAAACCTTTGGGGATCTACTGGTAGATCACAATCTACCTTTTGGGCACCCCTGGTGTAAGGTAACTAAGTGATGTGTCGCCAACTCGCCATGAATGAACCAATATCATCCATGTATCGTATCGTTAACCATGTATCGTGATATGTATTGAACCGCTATTAAAATGTATCGTTATACCCATACATGGGAGTCTGTTGTTTTTTTCTTCCATCCGCCAAGGTCCTCATGCGCTGTTTGCACTCTGCAAATGTGCCACGCACGCAAAGCTAAATCATGTGATTTGAACGAGCGAAAACTGGCAGCGCGCCCGCCAACAGTTTGTTATGTGGGGGAGTTTTTGTTTTGGCAGGGGATAGCTCAGCCTATTAGAGGCGTATTAGAGGCTGTGTGTTGAATGTTCACAGTTCAGCCCATTACTTTGACTCATATGCATGTATTGGAGCTCTGCACAGCCCCGCTTGTTTGGTTATCTGGAGACTCGCCTCTTCAGACTCCGCCCGTTGCCCTGAGGTGGCCTCCTATTGCCCTCGATGATCCTTGTATGCAAAGGCTAAAGATGTCACGTCTTTTTCACCCTTTTAATAATGTTATCTACCTTGGAGAGGCCCGTGAATGCGTTAACATATGGTGAAAAAGATGTGATTTAGTCTACTTACCAGCGAGTGAAAATACCTCGGCTAGAATGGGGGCGGACGGGGCAGGAGAGGAGCAGAGGCTTGCTAGGAATGAGAACGGCTCCATGAGACGGCACTTCCGGTCTGCGGCGAGTTCAAAGTGTGACGCCACTCTCCCTAGAACACACTGATGAAGACTAGGTCATTTGTAGACCTGGCATCCTATAGTGTGCATACAGTAGTTTCCATGTAGTATCTCCAGGGGCGTCACAAGGGGGGGAACAGTGGGACAGAGTTACAAGGGGCCTTAATTATTTTATGCTTTAGCTATTGAAAAATAGCAGATATACAAGCTCACAGCACGGCACCGAGTGCCATGCTGCAAGCTTGTAGATCTGCTATTTGCTAATCTGCTATCTGCTATCTGCTAATAAGTCGTGAAAATGTATGCAAATCTTTGAATACATGCATTTTTTTAAGCGAACAAATCAAATACATATAAGTCCTTCACATGAAAGATTTTGAGCACCACTGACATAGAAACAACGATTTTTCAAAAAACCTTTTTCACGATTTTTCAAAAATAGCACATCTACAAGCTTGCAGCGTGGCACTCGGCGCCGAGCTGTGAGCTTGTCTATGCTATTTTCCAATATAGCACAAAATAATGCGTTCCCAGTCTAGGGTTAAATTCCCTCCCCCTATGAAGAACATTCATGGGGGGCCCGCAGTGAATCCTTGTACCCAGGGCCCATGCAGAATTTGGTGCGACACCCTGGAGTATGTTTATGCATTTTGTTGTATCACATTACCTCGTGTTTTTCCTTGCTTACTGTGAATCGCTCTGGATTAACCGGACTGTGATGGTCTGCCATAGTCTAGACCAGTGGTTCTCAATCTATTCTGTCCTCATGTCACTTCGTCCAAGTCACACCCGAATTACTGTAGGCTACATTGTTACTTGTTATAGAACCTTACATGGCCGTGGAAAACACATGACAATTTGGAGGTCCTTTGGAGGCGTGCAAAAGGTTTGAGAAACGCTCGCACACACCACATCTCTCATTCTCTATGTCTGTCGGTCTGTCCTGTAGGCCTTGCAGGCGTCCCTCGCTGACCACCAGGGGGAGGTAGACTACCTGAAGGCTGCTGTGGAGCAGGTGTTCCAGAAAGCTCCGGCAGACATCAGCCAGAGGTAAGTATGCTAATGCTAGCACATGGACCGTACTGGTTCTCAAACTTTGACATTTCAAAGTCTTCCCTTAACTCTGACAGTGTGCAAATGGAACCAAATGGACACACAGAGTTACAGACTTATAAGGGGCAATTCAGGCCCCCTTAAAGAAACCTAGAAATCCACTGTGAGAATCACTGGACTACGTTGTGTTGTGTTGTACTGTATAGTGATGTATTGTGTTGATTTTGACAGCAACTTTTGTTTTAGTCATAGTCTTTTGAATAAAATTCCATTTAGTTTTAGTCACATTTTTGTTGTGTGGAATGTTTAGTCTAGTTTTAGTCGACTAAATCTACAGTTGATTTTATCGACAAAAAGGTATTTTGGCGCCATAGCCACATGCCTGATTTTACACTTGGTTGCGTGCTGAAAACAACCGATCTCCAAGCTCACAAGGCGCTTGTGATCTCCTAACCATACATAAAATGACTTGTTTTTTTTGTTCTACTGGATCTCATCTCCAATAGACCCTCCCTAACATTTTAGTCTATTATTTGTTTACAAAATTGTCTGTATATTTAGTCATAGTTTTAGTCATCATAGGTTAGTTATATAGAGCATCGCAGTTGAAGCCCCACCCCGTCCTCACTCTGGTGTCGGAAGCGTTTTCCCCATTCATTTCTTCCATAGACCTTGGACAAAGCCACCTCGGCTGGTTAGGAATCATGACAATATTCTCATTTTTTTTAAATGCAACGATTTATTGAAAAGCTGAAAAAAAAGGGCAGGGTACAAGAGTTGTGGAAACTACACTCCCAGAATACATTGCGAATGACACGTTTCCTGAAATACATCCCTTAAATCACGCTCAGTTGTCAGTTTAGTTATCCAGGCCAGCATATGGCCTGACATGTAGTGATTTTCATCTCTGTGGACGCTCTTATCGTCATCTTTAACATAGTGCATCATATTTGTAAAAGAAAGACACTCGCTCACGGATTTCTGCTGAAGTGCAATAATCCGCCGGGAAGACAGGAGGCAGTAAGCTACTTCCGCGGTAATTACCGCAAGATATGTGAAAGAAGAAGAAGCTAGACCAAACACAGACGTCGATTTCACTCGATGTACATGTTTAGCAGTATGGGTAATGCAGTTCTTCTCTGTGCGATCTTGATTAAAACGTGTTTTTACTAAAACTAGAGTGATTGCATTAGGGATGCGAATCTCGACCACTGAGGCGATACGATACGCATCACGATACATTACCAGCGATACGATATAATTGCGATACATTGAAATCTTGCCGATACGATACATCACGATTCACCCCTGACCCCGATACGATGCGATATGTTTCACGATACTTTGCGATACACCCCTGGTCCTTACGATGCGATACAATTCACGATTCGGTGCGATTCAACACAATGCAAAGGATTTATATTAAAGCCCAAATTACTAAAAATGCATTACATTTAATTTCCAAACAATTTATTGTTTCACTGTAGTACTAGGCCCTGTCTAACAATCCAATTTATTGAAATCTGGGAGAACACTCCCTGGCTGGTAGAATTGTTTGATTAATACTATATCATGATATAATTATTATATATCATTACATCCTCAACAGGTGGTCAGGGACCCCTAGGGTCCTCAGAGTTATGTGAGGCGGCCAAATATTAATAGTTAGTTGTTACAGTAACCAATTGAACCCTAGCAAGTAGCAACCCTATAGGGGAACATTAGCCAATACATTAACACTTAGTGGGGGTTTAAGAGATAATAATTAATGGATTATAATGAATAACATAAATCCATCATATTAATAGAAAAGATAATGTGTGAACAAATAAACACAACATAGTAATGTATTAATGTCACTGATGATACAGTGCTGTCAAACAAGTCTCTGACAAGTTTTAATCTGCAACAGTTTTATATAATAGCCTACAGTAGTCTAACATATAGCCTACAGTGGGGGTCCCTGCTTGATCTCTCTCTTCTCAGTTAAGGATCCTTGACCTGTATTATTATTATATTGTATGAATATAATCTAGGATTTTGCCATTTCTAGTCAAAATGTTTTAAAACGTAGATATTTGAGTCACAACGCGTCGCGTTGTGAGCTTGTAGGTCTGCTATTTAGGTGCGTGCGCGACACTGTCGAGCTGCCAAGTATAAATCAGGCTCCAGCCTGAGCCTCTCTTTGCAGAGGGAACAGCAGCAGCCTGCAGCTACAGTAACAAGTTGTGAATCAGTGTAAAATACTTTAAATCGCTAGTTGCACGCCCAGTATCGTTGTTGTAGTTCATACGTGTGTGTAGTTAAAGCGTGGAAGCTTCTGCTTTGTTTAAATCAATTCCGTCGCAGACTCGACAAGAAGAACAAACGGGTGTGGAATGTGGATCATAATATCACGCAGCGTGCTCCAGTCCAGTGACACAACAACGGATCACATCAGCGAACATTGGACAGGGATGTTATAAAGCTAAACGTGGTACTAATCTTGCATGTTTAACCAGTGGGCTCACGACTCACGAGTGCTGTCTGTCCGCATTGGTCGGGTGTTCACTGCGCTACAGCTCAGTGCTGCTGTCAAAGACGCATGTCTGTAGAGTCGCTTTTTGCTTTTTGGGGGAGGGCTGATGGGGTATTCAATGCGCCTCGGAAACACAGTATAGAATGAAATACTATGCAAAAACCGATCCAACCGTGGAAAGTACCGATCCAGACACTCACGATACGATACAATCACGATTCCAGCCGTCAATTGTACCGATCCACCCTGAATGAACCGATTCACTCGTGTCGCGCACGTTTGTATCGCGATTACGATCCGCATCGGTATATCTACGCATCCCTAGATTGCATACATACTCGGGGGTTCTACAGGAGCATATAGAACCAAAGTGTACATTGAATTGCTACGACTTTGTGGCTGATAATGAAAAACCCTATGGTGAAAATGAATGGGCTTTTTTACTTCCGACACCTCCCTGCGATGCTCTATATATTTTTTTTATTTAGTTCTCGTCGTACGAATTATTTTTGCCATAGTTTCAGTCGACAAAGTCCTCACTGTATTATATGATATCCTAGGTCAGGGGTTCCCAAACGTTTTTGTCTCAGGGCACCCCATACATATTTGTTTTAATCTGAGGCACCCCTACATTATAATTTTCACTCCCAGCACCTTATATTTATAGCATTTTGTCGTTGTCGGGTGGAAACCTTGTATGTCCAAAACCGTTCGTTTTGTATTTATCATCTATAAAATGTACTAAACTAGTGAAAACAGCAGATCTACAAGCACACATCGCGATGCGTTGTGTGCTTGTAGATCGGCTGTTTTCACTAGTTTTGTGCGACAGTCTTGTATGATAAAGCAGGGCTTTGCTTTACCAAAAGACGTACACATTTGAAACTTGGAGATACGAGGTTTCTGTCCGACAGTGACGATATTTTAGTGATTATGTTGCGAGGAAAACGTTAAGATAATAGTCATTTTGGTTAGAACTACTGAAAATAACTTTGTACTTCAAGTTTAAAATGATACTAAATATTTTTTCAAGTCCAAATAAATTCCAAATATTATCAAATGATCTCGCGGCACCCCTGGACTGCCGTCGCGGCACCCCAGGGTGCCCCGTCACCCACTTTGAAAACCCCTGTCCTAGGTATCGTATAGAGATGGAGTCCATCATGGCTCGGTGGAGGCGCATAGGGACCACACTGTCGGAGAACGCCCAGAAACTACAGGAGCTGATGGGCAAACTCATGCAGTTTGAGGTGAGGCACGGCACCAGCGCTTATCAAACTAATGGAACCTCTGTCACCCACTTAATTACTTTATTGATTTCTAAATCATTTCGTATTATCGTTATCATTATGTATTCCGTGAAATAATGAAATCATTAATTAGATGAAGATACATGAGTTTAGTTTAATTTAATTTAACCCTGAACTACATGAATAATATTGTTATGAATGAAGAAAAAAATAAAATAATAACTTACTTTCTTTTCTTCTTTCTTCTTTCTCTCTCTCTCTCTCTCTCTCTCTCTCTGTCTTTCTCTCTCTGTCTGTCTGTCTCTCTCTCTGTCTGTCTGTCTGTCTGTCTGTCTGTCTGTCTGTCTGTCTGTCTGTCTCTCTCTCTGTCTCTGTGTCTCTCTCTCTCTCTCTCTCTCTCTCTCTCTCTCTCTCTCTCTCTCTCTCTCTCTCTCTCCCTCTCTCTCTCTCTCAGAATGACGTGAAGACATTGAAGAAGTGGATGGCCGACGTGGACGTGTTTCTAAACGAGGAGTGGCCCGCCCTGGGTGACTCCGAGGCCCTGGAGAAACAGCTGGAGCAGTGCACGGTACATTTGGAATAATAATTGACCCATTTAGGCCTGAACACATTATGACGCAATATTTTATGCTTTAAATATAAAAAAAATAGCAGATATACAAGCTCACAGCGCGGCACCGAGTGCCGCGCTGCGAGCTTGTAGATCTGCTATTTTTGAAAAATCGTGAAAACTTGAATTTTGACCCGATTCTATAAGTGTCTTTTGGATCCTTCTAAGATTTTTGGAAAAAACCCTATGTTTCTATGTCAGCAATCTGGCCAGCCATCGTCAAAGAAAAGGTCCTTTTCACTTAACTGGAGCTCAGTTAGTCTGTTCTTGAGAGACTACTATGTCAGTGGTGCTCAAACCTTTTCATGTGAAGGACCCCCAAAATGATATTTATTTGGGCACGGACCCCCATTTCAAAATATTTAGTACCAGGGACCACCCAGAAGCAAAATCTGAGTTAGAAACGTTCGCTTTGAAAATACATATATTCAAAGATTTTCACACATTTTCACGACTTTTTTTCAAAAATAGCAGATCTACAAGCTCGCAGCGCGGCACTCGGTGCCGCGCTGTGAGCTTGTTGCGACCGTAGGTCGCACTTACTACAGAAAGCTCCACCAGGTGTCCGTGCGTCAGTCAGTCAGTCCGTCACACGTCACACGTCACACTTTTGCCCTGCTCATATCTCCGCAACCGTTGCCCCGATCCATGCCAGATTTTGCACACACACTCCTTGCCTGCCAAACTACAACCTCCAAGGACCCCCGGAGCTCCAGGGACCCCCAGGTCCCTGGGGGACCCCCAGATGTAAAAAATGACCAAATGTGCAAAAATGACCAAATGTCCACCCCAACGGGGCTGCTCACGGGGAATTCCCGGGGACCACCGACTCCTTGTGCTCCAGAACGGATGCAAAAGTGGTGGCGCCCCCAGTGGAGGACCCCCTGCCACTGCAGCGCACATAAAATGCCCTAACTTGGCCTAGGAGCCACCGGGAGAGCCGGGGCCGGTACCTATTCGTCCGCCTCGGCGGCGCGGAGACCCCACCCCTCATTTCTCACATGGCCCTCTTCTAGCGCCACCATGAGGCCGATTCTTGCAAAACACATTTTTGGACACTGCTCCTCCAATTTTTGCCCTAAAATCACTCAACTCGGTACACAGTATGTTTACACTCATGTCATCAACATGGATCCGTCCACATTTTTTGGGGACACTGCTCCCTACTCTTTGTGTATACATGTGACCTACGGTCGCTTATCTCCCGATTAGGGAGTCTTACTGGTATATCTGCTATTTTTCACTGGTTAAAGCATTCAATAATTCTAGGCCTAAATGGGTTAAAAAAAACTACAAAGTAACTAGTATAACTAACGTTTACGAATAATTGTAGTGTAGCCTGGGATCGCTTCCAATTTCGGGCTTTTGATCCGGTCAGGAGCGGATGACGTCCTACGTCATTTTGTGGTCAAAACGGACTACACTTTGGCCGGAACTACCAAAACCGGAATCAGTTTTAAAGGTGATACACCATGCATTTAAAAAGTATTTATGTCATATTGTTTATGTCCCAACAACGTTTTTCAAAAGGTTTTGAGGCTAAATTACCACTCCTGAATAGAAAGCCTCTCTCATTTTTGAATGGCTCTCAGAGCATTTCAGCTGCAGTACCACCTTTGGCCTGAAAAAAAGTCCGTCGATGACGTCAGCGACGGCAGCAAATCTGGACAGCCTGTTTTGAGAACCTGTGTGATGCTTTTAACCTTCGCCTTCCCAAAACCAGAGAAAGACACAACGGTCAGAAATGGGACTTTGTGAGGATAGAAGGTGCTAGTGGGACCCCAAAAAAAGGTTTTAAAATAGGAAAAGTGAAATTTCATGGTGTATCACCTTTAACCCAAAACAATTCCCCGCACTCAATGACGTGATTTTAGTACGTACCCAATAAAACCCTTGATGCGGCATAGTTTTGCTTATTTTTGGAAAAGTTTGTTTGGTACTGTATATCCATCTTTTAGTCCAACTCGCAGTGACCGCACGCTGAACTCCACATAACACAGATATACGTGGCTCTGGGTTTCGATTGGACTGGAAACTTTTAACCCATTTAGAGTTGAAAGATACCTAAAAAAGTCTTCTAAATCCTAACATTTTTTGAAAAACCTATATTGCTATGTCAGTGATTCTCAAACCTTTTCATATCAAGGAACCCCTAGAATCATATGTATTTGACCGCGGACCCCCATCTGAAAATATTTTGCCCCAGGGACCAATAGAAAGAAAGATTTGTGTTACAAATGTCCGCTTTAAAAATATATACTTTCAAAGGTTTGCACACATTTTCGCGAATCTTTCAAAAATAGCAGATCTACAAGCTCGCGGCGCGGCACTCGGTGCCGCGCTGCGAGCTTGTATATCTGCTCTTTTTTTAATAGTTAAAGCATAAAATAATGGTTAAAGTGGTGACACAGATATGCGCTCCCGTTCTAAAATGGCTAAATGACATTCACAAGTTTTAAATGTAAAAGCTTTGACTGCGTCAGCAGCACAGTTTAATGGGCGAGATTAACATGCAACTTTAATGTCCAACCTGTTAACACAACTTTATTATCATTGCTTTTTTACCCGGCTGATAAGAGACATGGAAGATAGGAGAGGAAGGAAAGGGAGGATATAACATGCACAAATGGAGGGCTCTAATGCGGCCTGACAGTGCGTCACAGGTTCGAATCTCGATCCTGACGACCCTTGTTGTGTGTCACTCCTCGTCTCTCTACTTGTTTACTTCCAGTGGTTCTTAAACATGTTCATGTCAAGGACCCCCAAATTAATATTGTTGTGCCAGGGACCCCCATACAGGGGTGTCGCACCAAATTCTGGGCCCTGGGCACAAGGATTCACTCACATTTTGTGCTTTAACTATTGAAAAATAGCAGATATATAACTTATATATTAAAATATTTTTTTTTTTAGTTTTTCATGTCAAAATGATATGTATTTGGCCACGGACCCCCATCTCAAAATATTTAGTCCCAGGGGCCCCCCAGAAGCTAAATTTGAGTTACAAATGTTCGCTTAAAAAAGATGCTCTGTTAACTTCTTTTTGATAGATTTTTTGTTTATGTTTTTGAACCCCTCCAATGGCCCCTGGGGGTCCCCGGACCCCAATTTGAGAACCACTGATTTACATTTTACTCTTGCGAGTTGCACCACCGAGACAACCTCAACATTACTTTCAATTAGGGATGAAATAGTCCACTAAATAATAGATGAACTGATTGAACGAAAATTAGTCGCGTTAAATGTTTGAAATTGAACTGTCCAAACGTCTGCTTCGTGATATTTGCGACTCCACCGAGAGTGTGAATGCCTGTCGTTTTATTTCATATCTTCTAAAAATGAAAAGAAGTTATGTTTCACAGCTGGGAAGTCACACAATTAAAGCCATTTAGGCCTAACATTAGTGGATGCTTTAACTATTAAAAAATAGCAGATATACAAGCTCACAGCACGGCACCGAGTGCTGCGCTGCGAGCTTGTAGATCTGCTATTTTTGAAAAAAGTCGTGAAAATGTGTGCAAATCTTTGAATATTATGTATTTTCAAAGCAAACGGTTGTAACTCAAATTTTGCTTCTGGGTGGTCCCTGGAACGAAATATTTTGAAATGGGGGTCCGTGGCCAAATAAATATCATTTTGGGGGTCCTTCACATGAAAAGGATTGAGAACCACTGACATAGTAGTCTCTCAAGAACAGACTAACTGAGCTCCAGTTAAGTGAAAAGGACCTTTTCTTTGACGATGGCTGGCCAGATTGCTGACATAGAAACGTAGTTTTTTTCCAAAAATCTTAGAAGGATTCAAAAGACACATAGAATCGGGTCAAAATTCTAATTTTCACGATTTAAAAAAAATAGCAGATCTACAAGCTCGCAGCGCGGCACTCGGTGCCGCGCTGTGAGCTTGTATATCTGCTATTTTTTAATATTTAAAGCATAAAATATTACGTCATAATGTGTTCAGGCCTAAATGGGTTAAAGCCATTTCGGATAATAGATAGCGTTTCACATCATCATCGTTTAGCAGCAATTAACATCATTCCGTACTTTAGCGCCATATATTACCGTAATTTTCCAGTCGTGACTTTAATCGCACAGATCAATCAAACAGAGGAATTAACGGTAATGGTTATTTTGCGGTGCGATCTCTCCCTTTTCCTCTGCGCTGTCTAGCCCAGTGGTTCTCAAAGTGCGGTCCGGGGACCCCCGGGGGTCCCGAGCAAAAGTAGTTAGTGTTAGCATCACAATCGTTTTAACCCTATTCCATTTATGTTTTGGCTATTCACAAATAGCAGATCCACAAGCTCGCAGCTCAGATATTTTTGAACAAATATCAAACATGTTTAAAAAAATGTAACCGACTAGATGTGAGCCTCTAGACATTTAGGATGGGAAAAATATATAAATTAATTAACCACTATTTCAAATTGGGGATATATATATATTTTTTCTTTTTTTCTTTTTTTACTTAACACCTTCTAAGCCACGGGGAGCCCCTTAATGTTAAAACCGTACTATATCGCACATCCCCCCAGGGACTCTCAGCCACGTCGTACATTCCCGGACTTTGTCTTTAAAACCGCAATAAAAGCTTTTGATCCGAAAATCGGCGATCGTCTAACCTTCCCTAGTCACCACTCGTGCACTGATAGCTCATGCAGACCGTGCATGAAGCAGAGGTGACGTCAGCGCCTCTCCTTCTCCAAGGCTACTCCCAGCCATCCGTTTGCTGTCTGCACACTCGAGCTCCTACAGCAGCCATGCTTGGGGCTATGCTAGCGAAACTTTTCAGTTCTGTTCTTCAGTCACACATGGACTATTTGCGGGGACATTTACGTGAAAGGATCGCGCACGCGAAACGCACGGGGACATCGACGATCGGCCAAAACCCCCATTCTATCCCAACGGAAATCGAGAAAATCATGGTGAGTTACTGGCCTGGGGAAAAAAAAAAAGAAAAAACAGCGGCGCTGTTCAAGATGGAGGGGGCTGCGGGGTCATGTTTATAAACATAATATTATGTCTCAGATCACAATACAATAATAGAAATTTCACGGCTAATCTACCAACCACCATTCTATTTCGGACGGCAAGGTGTTAAAATGCATATCGGTGTGGGGGCACGGTGGCGCAGTGGTTAGCGTTTCGCCTCACAGCTAGAAGGTCCTGGGTTCGATTCCCGCCGGGGGACGCTGTGGGTGCTGGGGGCGTGTTTCTCCCTCCGCGTCATCAGCGCCCACACCCTAGGTGGGGTCGGCGATAGGGCCTTTCTGTGTGGAGTTTGCATGTTCTCCCCGTGTCTCCTAGGGTTGATACCCTCACAAAAACATGCAGTAAGCCTGGTCTCAATAATGCCTCCCCCTGGCCAGCCGGGGCGCTTGATGGAGGGGAAAGGAACTGGTTGGAATAACGTGTTCCTTCCACGCGCTACGTCCATCCCGGGGAAATCCCCACTGTCAGGTGAAAAGAAACAACTTGGACTACTCATGCATTGAAGGAAGCATGAGGTCAGTCCGTTGTCTCCCCAGGCGCGGCAGAGGGAGAGCAGAGCCCGGGATTATATAGGCAATTGGCACTGGGTGAAAAAATGGGTTGCAAAATCGTGGGATAAAAATTATAAAAAAAAAAAAATGCATATCGGTTCATAATATCGGTTATCGGCCTCTTTGATCACGACTTATCGATATCGAAATCGAACATGAAAATCCCATATCGGTCGACCCCTAGGACTCCTTGACTTGAAAACATTTGTACACTGCTGGCCTAAAACCAAGCAAACAAATGAAATAAAGAATCCCTTTGAAAAGTAAAGTGACATTTTTCAGAATGAAAGAGCTAGGGTACTTTGAGCCGGAGCAGCAGCTGACAGCTCAATGTGTTTTCGCCTGAGGACAGGACAGGAGAGGAGTGGAGAGGATAGCGTATATAGCCAGCAGACATGAAATACCCCCAGAGGACATGCAGGCATAAAGACTCTGCGTTCGTCAAAATGACACCGCGGCGGCTGTTATAAGCGTTACCGCCGCGAGTCCTCTAAGCACCCGTGACACTTCATAAAGGTCCCGGTAAAAGACGAGTGCCGCGAGGAACGGGAAACGGGGTCGATGTTGAAAGAAAAAGAAGGGAGGAGAAACAGCGGTTCTGTCGTTAAATGTGAGAGTCGCGTTTTCTCAGCAGGGCTTTATCTTTTTAATGCTCAGTGAAGTGTCGAAAGAGCTCGTAATCAGGAAGTACTGTTGTAGGCTTGCTCTGTCCCAGTGTGAGTTGGCCTACAAGCAGTGTTGTGTATTCAAAGTTTGTCAGACCACAGGATAATATGTTATATAAACCACCCAGCCACATTAGAATGATTACTTTTTTTTCCCCTAAAAAATTATAACACAAAAGTGCTGGTATATAAAATATTGTTTCATAGTCATATAAAATAAGCCGTAGTTGAACGGGAGGAGTAGGACAGAGGACACTATGAGCCCTTATCCTTAAACACAGGGCTTGACATTCACTTTTTGAGGCACATTTCCCATTAACTTTTCCAAAGTCACTTGTCCGGATGAAAATTACATATTTCACACTTATAACAAAAGTGCAAACAAACACTGCAAAAAATTATACTTCACAGTCAGGACTGTCCAGGTGGGTGAGTTATACCTGCAACGTGACTAGTCTATTAATTGTTCACAGTGCGTGAACGACCCCCCTTGCTCCCCTTCACCTTCCACTCCATAGTATGGGCTGTTCACTGTCTGCATACAGCACAAAGTTGCCAGAAAAAGTGAAACCAAGAGCCACTTGTCCAACGGTCAAGTACATTTTTAACACACCGGATGCCCAGAATTATTCGACGTGTGTGTTTGCTGGTGCCCATGGCAACCCGCCATTTTACCTACCTTCGAAGTACTGGCGAGAAAAGTAATCCGAGTAAATGTAATCCAATTATGTCCTGTTTATTTCGCGAAAATCTTTTCTTTCAGTCAGGACCGTTTTTTATCAATTCTAAGCCACAGTGTTTGTGTTACGGCCGGTAGAAGAGGCTGCCGTTTTGAGAAAAAAAAGAAAAAAGGAAGAGAATCCGGAGAAAACAGCATTTTTGTGCAGCCGCTAAACAGGAAGTCAACGAGACAGACAGCACGTCCGGGTGACGTAATTTCGCACTGCATGTTGGGAAATGGAGTTTGTTTCATCACCGCGGTAGCCAAGTGCAGTAGCTACAGTACAGTATAGTTTACTGTACAACGCGTCAAACGCGTCGATGGGCACATGTAAACATCAAAGAGTTTGGCGCGTTGACACCACGTGGGCGTTTAATGTGTTAATGAACTTTTATTTATTACTTGTCCCGGACAACAGGACGAGCCTTTATGTCATGCCCTTAAACGTCTTTGCCTCTTTTTCCTTTTTTGAAAAACATTTTGAAAGAAACGTCAAATAGCCTATCTACATTGACATGTGGTGAGCTTGTCGATCAGCTATTTGAAATGTTTAAAAATGCACCTCCAAGCTCACAACGTGTAGAAGCGCGACATGTTGTGAGCTTGGAGGTCTGCTATTTTCGATATTTTCACCAAACGGCCCTTTTAGAAATTTCAGCTCCTGCCTCTCTAACATTCACGTCCCTGCTTAACAAGTTGAACGTGTGTGTGTGTGTGTGTGTGTGTGTGTTGTCCCCCTGTGTTGCGATTGGCCAGGCGCTGGTGAATGACATCCACACCATCCAACCCAGCCTCAACGGCATCAACGAGGTGGGCGTGTCCCTGAAGAAGGAGGCGGAGCCGCCGTTCGCCGTCCACATCCAGAAGGAGCTGGACGAGCTCAACGCACAGTGGGAGAACATCTGCAAACAGGTGTGTGTGTCAATAGCTAAAGTATCGAATAATTCCCAGTCTTAATGCGTTATGGGAGTCTTTGAAATAAAAATGTAAAAGTTTGAGAACCACTGGGCTAGATCATAGCCTGCAGGCAGGAGCAAAGGGAGTAGCAGAGGCAGAGGGAGGAGAAATCATACAGTACATGGTCTCTTTCTCGAAACTCGAAACCTCATACAGCAGGGGTCTTCAACAGGGGGTCCTCAGAGTTACTGCAGGGGGTCCTCCAAATCTTTGTGTGATACAAACTTTTTTTCTCCTTTTTTATATGAACCACTTGAACCCCAGGGTCCAAATTCGGGAGAACTTTAGCCAAAAATAGCAGATCTACAAGCTCACAACGCCTCGCGCTGCGAGTCGTTGTGAGCTTGTAGATCGGCTATTTTCGGCAAAGAGTTTTGGTGTAGAGGGGAAAAAGAGCAGACTAAGTACAGTGTGAAAGGTCAAGTTTATTAAAGCTATACTATGGAAGTTGCTCAACTACTGGTCAGTTGCGGTATTGCTTTTTTCTGCAGTTTTTCACCCGGAGTCGTCGCGGACCACCAGAACGGTGCCGCGCGACCACCGCGACCGCCTCCGCCTCGCCGATACAAATTCGTAGAGCCGTCTCCCGTCATTTTTAGACCAGGATTGGGCAAGATTCCTTCACCAGTGTAAACACTGTTGCTGACAGAAGCTACTTCCTGAAGAGACGGCAAGACACACTGTGATTGGCCGGTAGTGTTTGATCGGCGCTGTGATTGGCCAACATATATACAACGTATATGGATGATGCAGATGACGTAATTTTGCCGGGAAATCCGGTCCCAGGCCAGGATCATAGAAAACAGAAGGCTTTACAGAAGGCTTTAGGGGCTGAAATTAACGGAGTTAGAGTTCTAAAACTTTAGCGATTTAATAGTTAGGACACTTTTTAGATTATTTTTATTGGAAAAGTTACATAGTATGGCTTTAAGACGTCTCAGGTTGTTAAACATTTGACGACACAAATTGACATGAATCCAAAATACACTGATGAATATTCTTTTTGCGATTTTAGAACTGGGGCTACGGTAACTTATTCTTTTGGCCCCTTTATGAAATCACTGCTCTGTGTCCCACCCCCAGGCCTATGCCAAGAAGTCTGCCCTGAAGGGGGGTCTGGACAAGACCATGGCCCTGCGGAAGGAGATGCAGGAGATGCAGGAGTGGATCAACCAGGCCGAGGAGGACTACCTGGAGAGAGACTTCACCTACAAGACCCCCGAGGAGCTCCGCAAGGCTGTGGAGGAACTCAAGGTACCCTCTCTCTGTCTCTCTGTCTGTCTGTCTGTCTGTCTGTCTGTCTGTCTCTCTGTCTCTGTCTCTGTCTCTCTGTCTCTGTCTCTGTCTCTCTCTCTCTCTCTCTCTCTCTCTCTCTCTCTCTCTCTCTCTCTCTCTCTCTCTCTAACCTTGTGTCACCACAGGCGTTCAACCATAATAGAGTTTTGATTGATTGATTGATTGAAGAATTAATTTTAAGTTTGCATGGGAAAAGGTACAGTTTCATGACAGCACAATTCACTGGTACAAAGTCAACTAAAAGGACGCCCAAGAAAGCCCATGGCTTATTTAAATTGAGATCCTTTTTCTTTTTTTGTTTTACCTCATATTACAATAAATGACAGAGAGATACAACACAGTATTATGCAGAAGATATCATCAGAAAAACAGTCATAAAAGAAAACACACACAGGCTATGTTTTCTTTTACCAGTTGTGAATAGCTGCCGCCTCTAAGTGGCTTTTCAGTGCCGTTTTAAAGGAAGGTAGGGATTTACATTCCTTTATGGCCTATGGTAGGGCCTTCCACATTTTAGCGGCATAGCAGGAGAATGCATTTGACCCCTTTTTTCGTGCCAAATCGGGGTTGGACATGATCTGTGGAGCTGCCCCTGGTGTTGTAATTGTGAAGATCCTTGACGTTTTGGAAGTATGTTGTCAGGTACATGGGTATCTTAGCAGTGAATGAGCAGTGCTTTTCAACCCTTTTTCATATCGATGTCCATTACTTATTCTGCGTCTTAGCCGCAGAGATTTTGCCTCTCACACCCAAAGACTTTGTTGACATTGGATACAATGTTTGTCCACAGTTTCACACTGTATTGATATGGTAGGAGAGATGACAAGCAGAGCCTTTGATGAGTTAATAGATGCCTTAATGGTCCACGTCACATTGATATAAACCAGCATGCGCACGCGGGTCGGCACAAAATGAACCCCCACGGTTCATAGGATGCAATGGATGGCACTCGTGTTTAAAAATGCATTCCATCAAACTTTCAGATGCCGTTTTTCTCCCAGTGTGGAGAAAGAATGCTTAGGATTTTTACTGTAAATTCTCACTCTTGAAATATATAATCCTTAGTTTCTGTTGATTGTAAACAATAATAGCGATTCAAAACAGTTGTCCTTCAAACCCCACCTCCATTCACCGTCATCAGAACACAGGGAGCGCTCCTTGTCCTCATGATCACCAGAGCGTCTACTGCTCGCCCAGCTGCAGTCCATGAAGCGTAATTTATGCTCCGTCCTGCGACGGTGTTGCGCGCAGACCTCCAAGCTCAGAAGGGTTGCATTGGTGACGCGATGTGAGTTTGTATAACAGCTACTCTTGACGTGGAATACTGTTGCGCAATGAAGTATATATGTCTCGATAAGGGCGCACCCATGGGCGCACCTCACTAGCACAAAAGAGGACGTTGAATAACCAGTGCTCCCCAAAGCAACAGGTTTGGGGATCTGTTGGGAATTGATTACATGATACAGTCAGCTGTGCATTCAGTCTCAATGTTTGTAAACAAATAATTGGTCTATAAATCCCTGTCCATCCCTGTTCAAGGCTGCTCGCCAACACCTCTGAGTGGCTGCAGCTATTGTTGCCGTACTCTCACACATCCGCACTCTCACACATCCGCACTCTCACACATCCATCCCTTATTCATACACACTCAGTCAAATGTTGGAGCGGCAGGCACCGCTCAAACACTGATGACCCCTGATGACGTCAGGGGTGTCGCACCAAATTCATGATATGTATTTGGCCACGGACCCCCATCTCAAAATATTTAGTTCCAGGGACGCCCCAGAAGCAAAATTTGAGTTACAAATGTTCGCTTAAAAAAATACATATATTCAAAGATTTGCACACATTTTCCACAACTTTTCAAAAATAGGTTTTTATATATGGTAGAAAATAGAATGTCTATTTTCACTACCTTGCAACACTCTTGGTGTGGTGAAGTCGGGCGTTAAGAAAAACGTTAAAAACAATGTAAAAATGTGGAGTTACAAGGTTCCTCTGCCCGACAGCGACGGTAATGGTAGATGTGGGGATAATGCTTGTTAGAGCCTTGCCAATAGGGCTTTCTGCTCCAGCTAACTAATCTCTGATATTAGACTGTGGACAAACAGGAACGCTGGCCAACAAGCACTGAACACTCGCAAATAACAGACATAGACTTTATACTCTAACGCAGGGGTCTTCAACGTTTTCAGGCCGGGGACCCCCAAACTGATGGGGAGATGGAGCAGGGACCCCCTACCACCTCGTAGAGTGGGGGGGTCGGGGCTACGACATATTTTTTTATTTTAAACATGTACAAGTTACAGCGAGCAGGGTGGGCCGTACCACTACCATTTCTAAACATACTACTTTTTAACTGAGAACCAAAGTCAATAATATCAACAATCTGTCAATTGCATAGTAATCATGTATTCACGCTATTCAAAATGGATAGAATCATGATTTATTTTTTACATAAATGTGAAAAATGACAAAAAACAAAAACAAAAAAAACATTTTTTGAAATCTTTTTTTTGTTTGTTTTTTTGTTTGTTTTGCAATAATTTTGCGGACCCCCTGCAGTACCTCCGCATACCCCCTAGGGGTCGCGGACCCCCTGTTGAAGACCCCTGCCCTAACGCTTTGAACATGTTAATGTCCTCCAGGGGAGGGCAGTTTGTGGCACAGCATAGAGTGTGTAGTCACATTGAAACATCGCATCTCTGCCAAGCATGGTATCAAACACAGGGTTCCCACACATTTTTACCAATTAATTTCCAAAACTTTTCCAGAATATTTAACCCAATTTCCAGGACTATATAACAATAATTCAGCTCAATAACAGGTCGCTTACTCCTATGCGCAATGCCCAAAGACAGGTGTATGCCAGTGGTTCTCAACCTTTTCAGGCTGTGGCCCCCGAAATAATCATATTTGAACTGGGGACCCCAGCACCCTGACGAGCACTAAGAGTTGAGGAATTTTGTATAACATGGTTCTATTGTGAAAATAGCTGATCTACAATAGCTCACAACGCCTCGCGATGCGAGGCGTTTTGAGCATGTAGATCGGCTATTTTCACAATTTCTGCCTAATTGCGACCGTCAGGTCGCACTTACTATCAAAACCTCCACAAACTGTGAGTCAGTCAGTCAGTCAGTCAGTCAGTCCGTCAGTCTGTCTGTCACACCTCACACGTCACACTATTGCCCTGCTCATATCTCCGCAACCGTTGCCCCGATCCATGCCAAATTTTGCACACACACTCCTTGCCTGCCAAACTACAACCTCCAAGGACCCCCGGAGCTCCAGGGACCCCCAGGTCCCTGGGGGACCCCCAGATGTAAAAAATGACCAAATGTGCAAAAATGACCAAATGACCACCCCAACGGGGCTGCTCACGGGGAATTCCCGGGGACCACCGACTCTTGGTGCTCCAGAACGGATGCCAAAGTGGTGGCGCCCCCAGTGGAGGACCCCCTCCACTGCAGCTCACATAAAATGCCGTAACTCGGGCTAGGAGCGTCCGGGAGAGCCGGGGCCGGTACCTATTCGTCCGCCAAGGCAACGCGGAGACCCCACCCCTCATTTCTCACATGACCCTCTTCTAGCGCCACCATGAGGCCGATTCTTGCAAAACACATTTTTGGACACTGCTCCTACAGATTTTGCCCTAAAATCACACAAATCGGTACACACTATGTCTACACTCATGTCATCAACATGGATCTGTCCCATATAGTGCCACCTTCAGGCCGATTTTTTAAAACACATTTTTGGACACTGCTCCTACAGATTTTGCCCTAAAATCACACAAATCGGTACACAGTATGTCTACACTCATGTCATCAACATGGATACGTCCCGTTTAGCGCCACCTTCTGCCTGATTTTTTAAAACACATTTTTGGACACTGCTCCTACAAATTTTGCCATAAAATCACGCAAATCGGTACACAGTATGTCTACACTCATGTCATCAACATGGATCTGTCCCATATAACGCCACCATCAGGCCGATATTTTCAAACACATTTTTGGACACTGCTCCTACATATTTTGCCCTAAAATCACGCTGCGACCTGACGGTCGCTTATCTCCCGATTAGGGAGTCTTACTGGTATTTAACAATTTGGCCCATGTTTAATTTGTCATTTCAGAGGTATTAACAAAATCAATAACCAAAGACAATGCATAGCTATTTTTTCCAAGACCTTCCAAGACCCTTGATAAATTCCAAAACTTTTCCAGTACTGGACACATATTTTTCTAATTTAAAAATATTTCCAGGAATTTCATGACCGTGGGAACCCTGCAAACACGACATACGTGCATTATCTCCTTGTATGGGCGCTTCTGTCCTTGACATCAGCTGCGGTGATGTCGGTCTCTGCGTGCTTTCTGTGGCGTTAGTTTCGTGTGACGTTAGTCTCGTGTGACGTTAGTCTCGTGTGACGTTAGTCTAGTGTGACGTTAGTCTCGTGTGACGTTAGTCTCGTGCTCATGCGGACACTCAGGGGCGAAACTAGCGCTATGCAGCAGACACATGCGCATTAGGGCCCATGGCGTTCAGGGGCACACTCTGACACGCAGGTCGGAGGAGAAAAAAAATCTAATAACAATGTATATAGACAGAGCCGCTGTTCTGTCCAGTGTGACAGTCTTCTATTTCCTTTCGGCTGCTCCCATTCAAAAATAAAACATGTGTTGAATGATCACATTACAAATATCCAATACAATGACTCTTGTTTTGAAATGCCCACTGGTATGACAGGAAGCTATATAGGGCCCCTTAGTTAGTGCTGCTGACACAGGCTGAAGAGAGGTTCTGACTTCTGAGTAAAAACAACACGTCGGGCATTATGGAATATAAAGTTTCAACACAAGACTTTGGGGCAACAGTTAATATTTGCCATGCGCTCTGAAACAAGACAATGTGGATTGTGGAATATGGAATAAAACGTACCCAGCTGCAGCTGTTCTTGTTGTTTTCTTCCTCCTTACTTTAGCAGGTGAGTTAAGTAATTAATATACTGTAAATAATGCAGGTTTTGCAGTGATGCATCGCTGTCAATTAAACTGTGTGCTGTCATTAATATAGGCCTAGTTGTCTTAATGGATGATATTTATATTGCTGTTTTGGAAAAAACGGCGTGGTGATGTTTGTAGTGTGTAGAGCAGACTAAGAGCAGCGATGAGCTATCAGCGTTGTCTCGTTTTCTAGCTATCAACTAAAAAGGTGATAGCTGCTATGACTTCACCACTTCACCACTTCATCACTCTCTCTCTCTCTCTCTCTCTCTCTCTCTCTCTCTCTCTCTCTCTCTCTCTCTCTCTCTCTCCCCTGATGGAGAGAGGAGTACATTGATGTCCGGACTACAATGATGCACATCTAGGGAACCGGTTTTATTTTGTTTAATCTGGTTGTTGGTGTGGACTCGAGACTTGCTTGGGCTTTAGACCTCTCTTGACTTGACACTTAGTCACTTGATACCTTCTAATAAGCCTAGGACTTATTTTGGACTCTAAACAAATCGTATGGACTTTACTTGGACCGGTCAGTCTTGACTTGGGACTTGACTCTGTCTGGACTCGAAAGCAAAGAGTTGAGACTTACTTGTACTTGACTTTGTCCCACCTCTTATCAGTGAAGACCAAAAGTAAAAGTACTCATTTTCATTTACTGTTTTCTATCAACATTGGTGATAGTGCTGTTAAGTCTATGAAGCCATCTGTGAAATCTATGAAAAATCGTATTTGCAACATATTATTATACAATATGTAGTGGGTGTCCCTGCCTCATCAATCTCGTCTAAAGGGTCCTTGGCCTGAAAAAAAAAAGAAGACAAATAGAGTGAGCATTGTATCAAGGTTAAAGAAGTTCAGTTTTGTCCCGGGATGGATTGGAATCTATTTATTCTCCGTCACAACCTCAATCTCCTCTCATCTGATCCTAGATAGAGCTCTGGGCGGTGAAGCGTCACATTTCAAATAAGTAAAAAAGAAAAGAAAAGAAAAGGGAATCTTCTTTTATTGGATGTGTTCTGATTCAAATATGAGGTCTCACGGCAGTCGACAAAATCTGTGTATTAAATATAGAGCAAAGGTGTCTGTGCCAGATTTTGATGATTGCCGTTCGATTCCCTCTTAACGGTTCCCTTTAACGATTCATTTATATATTTTTTAATCATCATACAGCATACCTTCCTCGTTCCCAAAGTCGGATACTTCTGGGTTACTTTGGGGGTTCCAAATGAACACTTGCAGGTCTGTAACTGTGATAGTGTACACTGTCTGAGGCCTGTCCTGGACAGGTGTCACTAGACCAACAACGGCCCCATCCTATTTTACAGTACACTTTAAGACAGAATAAGACAGAATAAAGCCCTAATAAGAAATAATGTGTTGGTAATTAGAACTAATAGAACTAGAGAGCGAATACATTCTCTGGCACTGGCACCTGCCGCGGAACTGCAGCGGCAGGTACCGCCGCACGACCGGCAGTTCGACCGGCAGTCGCACTGCATCGCCGGCGATAGGACCGGCGGCCACCGCGCGGACCAGCAGTTCGACCGGCAGTCCCGGCAGTAGGACCGGCGGCCGCCGCACGGAATGGTAGGTAGGACCGGCATCGCTGTTAACTGCCGCGGCAGCCACCAACGCACGGACCGGCCGCCGGTCCTACTGCCGGGACTGCCGGTCCTATTGCCGGCGATGCAGTGCGACTGCCGGTCGAACTGCCGGTCGTGCGGCAGTGTCTGCCGCGGCAGTTCTGTGGCAGGTGCCGGTGCCAGAGAATGTATTCGCTCTTTCTGCTATTCTGTCTTTGTTTCTGTCTAATAAAATATATTGGCTCTAATTACCAACACATTATTCTTATTATGGCTTTATTCTGTCTTATTCTGTCTTATTCTGTCTTAAAGTGTACTGTAAAATAGGATGGGACCACACAACAACTTACCGTAGTATAACAAAGTAGAGTACTAATTTATGAAGAAGAAGAAAACAGTAAAAGGTCAAAATACAGAATAAGAGGTTACTGCCCGACAGCGAAGATTTATTAATGCATTAATGTAAACTCGGAACACAAAGTCACTCTAGCTCTCGTTTTCTTTCTTTCAGCTTGAGGCCTCACTCTCTCTCTCAGCAACAGGTACCAATTTAAGAGAGAGATGGATGCAGTACACAACAAATGAGCTAGTGAAAAAATACGTTTTCAACCTCTTTCTCATTAAATTTAGGCACCAAGCGTAAACTATTTAACATATCCTGAGTATTATCACTTCTCCCGAGCCGACTCTGCCTCCCTTCCTTGACTTCAGACTAACACTTATTAGTCACTCGAATTCACAGTCCCTTTGAATCCTTCAGAAAACTCTTTCCCGTTTGCTGGATAATTTTCTCCGTTGCCTTTTTGACTTCATATCTAAAAGAAGAATCCCATGCGGTGTCAACTGTGCCTGCCGTCACACCCTTTTCCAATTCAGACTCCTTCTCTTTTTACGGTGTAATGTCGTCTCTGTCGTGTGGAAACCTCATATGTCCAAAACTCTTACTTTTCATGTTTCAAATTCAATAGTTAAAGGAGCTATAGTCAACTTTTTCTTGAAAAACGTTTGCTAAAATAAAAATAATGTTTCGATAATATGTTATAAGAAAATAAGCTTCATATATGTGTTTCTATTCAAATATAACCACAAAAAGCGTAAAATAATGATAAAATAATCATTTTGGCCATTGTCAGGCCGACACCTTGTTTACATTCTAGACTGTTAGACTAGGATGTAAACAAAGTGTCGGCCCGACAATGGCCAAAATGATTATTTTATCATTATTTTACTCTTTTTGTGGTCATTTTTGAATAGAAACACATATATGAAGCTTATTTCTTTATAAAATATTTTCGAAACATAATTTTTATTTTAGCATCAGTTTTTCAAGAAAAAGTTGACTATAGCTCCTTTAACTTGCAATTATTATTATTGGCGGCTCACTCTCTGTCAGCCTGACGGTCTATAATTGCCATTTAGGGAGTTTTAATTGTATATTATCAAGCGGTTCCTGGTGATACCACCAGCGGCAACCGCAGTTAGACGTTTTCATTCCCGTGTGAAAGTAAACGGGTCTACATCCGGATTTAGTGAATTTCCACAACATGGACACGATTGTGGCTTCCGCGGCTCTTCAAAATAAAGCGCAGTGAAGGGCGGCACTCTGTATCCAAATAATTACAAAAATAAAGGCATCCCAAATTCCATAAATTAGAAAACAAATGTTTAAGAAGTAGTGAAAATAGACGATCTACAAGTTCACAACGCGACGCAAAGCACAGCGTTGTGAGCTCACTAGTTGGGGTCCCAGGCAAACGTCAAATCTTTCTATTGGGTCACGGGGGAAAAAAAGTTTGGTTTTCACTGCTATAGAGAATGCAGTGAGTGCCTGGGAGCATTTTGACGATGCACAAATGGATACGAAAAATAAAATAATAATGACCTCATCCGTTATCTTACAATAACCTCAGAGTGGATTATCCCTCTCATACCGTGGCAAATTTGCCAAAGATTAAAAATAAAGAATGTTCATCCATGCCCAGAGGTGTCTGTGAAGTTGAGAAAGATTTAATTTTTTTTCTTCTTTTCTTTTTTTCCGGCACCAAATAGGACAAAATCTTATTAGACAGGACTTCTATTATTTCTCCCGGGCTCCAAAAGCTGAATCCGTTTTAAGTTAGGCTTGAGGCTCTCCAGAAGTATTGGAATATCCCAAAACAAAATTAACTAGAACTGCACTCTGTCGAAGTGCCAACTTGCGCTTTGTGCACAAGTAGGCCATGTATGGCCTACTTGCGCGCCAGCAGAGCACACCAGCGGCACATTTTTTCCAAGTGTGGCAGTCTGTTGTTTACTTCTTTTTTTTTTCTTTTTTTTTTTTAATAATTTTTATCCCACGGTTTTGCAACCCATTTTTCTCACCCCGTGCCAACTAATTAACCTGTAGACCTGGTTTCCGCTCTCCCCCTGCCGCGCCAGGGAAATTGGGGCGCACCTGGCTGGCTAGGGGAAGGTAGTATAGAAACCAGGACTACTGCATGTTTTTGTGAGGGCATCTACCCTAGGAGACACAGGGAGAACATGCAAACTCCACACAGAAAGGCCCTATCGCCAACCCCACCTAGGGTGTGGGCGCGGGGGGAGGAACACGCCCCCAGCGCCCACAGCGTCCCCCGGCAGGAATTGAACCCAGGACCTTCTAGCTGTGAAGCACCTCCCACCCCAATGATGTTTACTTCTGCCTGTTGGTAAAATAATAGCCTACTATCCACTGATAGCAATCATCATCATCATAGATGTTATCAGATATAACTAGATAACCTGGGGGTCCCCAAATGATTAACTTAATTTGCAATATCGTTTTCTCACTCAACAGTAAACAAAACAGCATAGGTGTCCCAATCTCCCCAGGAGCCAGTCATTGCAATTTTTTTCATTTTCATTTTTTCATTTCATTTGAAAGCTGGGGATCATAGCTACAAAATGATATATTGGTTGTGGAGATTGACCCAACAGTTTTGAAGATATGGCTTATAGAATGATGCCATGCTGAAATAGGACTTTTGAGATATTCAAGTTTTAAATAAATTTCTAACCTGCAATGACCTGACTCCGCCACATGGGGAGCAATCTTCAATTCAATCTTCAATTCAAAGAAGCTTTATTGGCATGAGAACACAAACGTTTACACAGTGGTGGAAAAAGTACCAACATTTTATAATAAAGTAAAGTATCAATTCTGCAATGTAGAATCACTCTGTTACAAGTAAAAGTCCAGAATAAAAAATGTACTTGAGTAAAAGTACAAAAGTATTGGTATCCAAATGTACTTAAAGTACCAAAAGTAAAAGTACAAAATGTTTGAAAATAGCAGATCTACAAGCTCACAACGCGTCGCACCGCAATGCGTTGTGAGCTTGTAGATCGTCTATTTTCAAATAGCCTTGGTATAACATAGGGCTAAAGTGGTTTATGTATGTTTTAAACTTTAGTTATTGCTCTCTAAAAAGATAATGCCACAACAGCATCTCAAGCATTATTGGGCTAAATGTAAAGACGCTACAGTGCGCCAACCGTGAAGCAGTTTAACCAATTTGCTACATACGTCTACACAAACGGTCAGATTACAAAGATAAATTGCTTAGTGAAGGCTCACAGATGTCACCATAGGGTACGCTCCAGCAGAATGTCCCGTAATGATCGTATTATTTAATGAGGAGCATTTTAATCCGATCGGTCGTCGTTTCCTTAAAAAGGTATTAATGTATCTAAGTGCAGTACACCTCGCAACCGATGGGGTCGCATGGCTGAAAAACAACAGAAAATGGCATCTGATCGGATTAAAATGCAGTTTATTAAACAATACGAAAGATACGGGTAATTCTGCTTGAGCGTACCATACTGTGACATCTGTGAGACTTCAGTAAGCACGTTATCTTTGAAATATGAAGGTTTTTGTAGACGTACGTAGCAAATAGGATTAACTGCTCAACACGAGGTTGAAGTGAATTCATTACGTGTGCAACAGGGCTAACTGTGCTAAATGTAGCATAATCAGTGTTTGTGTAACTTCAATCAGAAGGATTATTTGACCTGATAATAAAACACAATCTACAGGCTTAACCGCCTCGCGTTGTGAGCTTGTAGAAGAGAGCAACAATAGAGTTGGGTCACGTTTTATTTGTTTATAGCCTGCAGCTAGCGCTGCAGCTAGCGCTAGCTAACGCTAGCTAGCGTTAGCCGTTAGCCACTCATAGCCAGTCAACCAGAATAGTCTACTCTAAAGTCAACTTTCCGACGGCGAGTGAACGATTGCATTCCATCCATGTTTTCTTGGCTGTCAATTTATTGTCCAAAAAAACAAACACCCTGAACGTTAGAATTAGATAGTTTAGAACGACACTGATCTATTCAATGCTAAGCTAACTCAGTGACAAAGGAAGCTTCCGCACCGGAGCTTCACAGAAGACAAACGCATACGTCACAGACGCCTCCAGGCAGGAACGGATCATTTCACCAGCGTAGAAGAAGAAACAGCGGAAGAACGGCGGAAGAATAATAAATAATAATACACAAAATCATACATTACGTGGTTAATAATTGTTCATTTGGAACACACGTGGCATTAAATTAATGGGATAAATACTGTGGGTTGCAACGCTAAGTAATGGAGTCCCGATATTACCGCATTTGGCTACAAACGGCTAACAAAGGCTGGCTAGTTAGCATTTTAGCTAATATAAACTGGGAGGACTAACAGAATTATGTACCGATCTCTCACATTAATTAAAAAAAGTCTTATTTACATGCAGAGTTAAGCTCTGGCGTTTAAGTGAAATGTAGCCTAGATATTATGAGATGCTGTTGTGGCATTAAAAAAAAAAGAGCAAAAAAAAAAAAAAAAATCATTTTGGCTACAGGGAATAATGACAGTCCCCGAGATGACTAGCTGCTGGGGGTGCTGGGACACATAGAGTTAAAGTGTATAGAGGGTATCTGCACATTTCTTTTAAGAACTTTTTAATACCTTTAAAATGACAAATTAAACATTGGCCAAACTGACAAATATTAGAGGCTGAAATTGTGAAAATGGCCGATCTACATGCTCATAACGCCTCGCAAGGCGCTGTGAGCATGTCGATCTCACAACAGAACGGTGTTATACAAAATGTAATGCCTCAACTCTTAGGCTAGTGCTCGTCAGGGTGGGGGGGGTCTAACCCAGTTAAAATATGATTATTTTGGGGGTCGTGGCCTGAAAAGGTTGAGAACCACTGACCCACTGTAGCTATAGCTAGCCAGCGATCGTTTGCAGCCAGACGGTTAGAGCAGGCAGGGGCGACACAAGGGGTAGGAAAGTGGGACTGAGTTACTAGGGCCCAAGGTGGAGGGGCCCTAGTAACTTTAGCTATTGAAAAATAGCAGATATACAAGCTCACAGCGTGGCACCGAGTGCCACGCTGCGAGCTTGTAGATCTGCTATTTTTGAAAAGTCGTGAAAACGTGCGCAAATCTTTGAATACATGTATTTTTTAAGTGAACATTTGTAACTCACATTTTGCTTCTATGGGGGGGGGGGGTCCCTGGAACTAAATATTTTGAGATGGGGGGGGGGGTCCTTCACATGAAAACGTTTGAGCATCACTGACATGGAAACATAGGTTTCTTGGCACACATTTTCACGATTTTTCAAAAATAGCAGATCTACAAGCTCGCAGCGCGGCACTCGGTGCCGCGCTGTGAGCTTGTATATCTGCTATTTTTCAATAGTTAACATTCATGGGGGGCCCGCAGTGAATCCTTGTACCCAGGGCCCAGAATTTGGTGTGACGCCCCTGAGAGCAGGGGTCGTTCAGCGAGTGAGTTCGGGCCTCGGGCCAATTTCGTTCTGAGCCATTAGGTGGTTTAGGGCCAGAACATAAATCAAAGGCTCATTTAAGAAGTTGATAGTTCGAAAGAAAAGAGAGAAATGTTACTGGAACTCCGTTGGCAGACCGCCTTATATAAGACACACACGTCTGTGGGAGTTGCAGAGAATGGACGAAAAATAAATTACCGTCGCTGTCGGGCAGAGAACCTCGTATGTCCAAAACGGTTAATTTTCAGGATTCGAAACCGCGTTTCGCGGATCTGCTACTTTTGATGCTTTTGTGCAGGGACGTGCAGAGAATGTTAAAGAGGCTGGGGCTGGCATTTCTAAAAGAAATATCAAAAATAGCAGACCTCCAAGCTCGGCTCTACACAGAGAGGGCAATTCTTTCAACATAAAATGCAGCATTCAAGTTGAGAGTTCGGAAAAGGCAATTCTCTTGAATGCCGCCTTCAGGTATGGCATGGAAAGAGGGTGTTTGCATTTCTTTCACCATAGTAAAATGCTGCATTCATGGTCTGGAGAGTGCACTTTTTTACAGACGGATAAAAGGGCAGGGGCTCAAGCCCCCTTTGATATCTATGTGTGCACTGGCCTGCTTTTGTGTGATGCTGTATGATCAAGTAGAGCGTTAATTTACGGGAAAAAATTGAGATAAAAGGTTTCTGCCAGGACAACAACGATTTGCTGTGTACTGTAGGTGGTATAATAATATACTGTAAATTAGCTGTTTCCCACCCTTCCCATTACCGTGAATAATAAATGTGTGGAATGGGCCGTTTAGCGGAGCCTAACTTATTCTGATAACAATGTGATATACTTTTATTCTCATAATCATTACACCCTCCTCCTAGATTGTCACATTGATGCTGGATTGATTGATTGTTTTTTTGCGTGCTGGGGGTAGCTAATGTACACTACTGTACGTGTGCGGCCTGCCTCAGTGAGCTACATACATTTCACCTGCTGCTAGTTAGCAAGAGAAACATGGCACTGTCCAAAAGTCCAAAGAGGAACGTTGACATTTATAGGTAGCAATGGACGGCACTCTTCATTCTACCTGGGTTCATCAATTGCCGCTTCTAATTCACCCTTTGTCAGCCTTCTGATTGGTCCCTGACTGACCAACCAGCAGGCTCTTTCTGCCTTGTGACGCCCTGGTTCCACCTTTTGTATGATGAATTTGCTAAAACATAATTTTTTGGAGAAATAAAAACATGCCCAGTCACTAGCTATCCTGCACCTGAGAGGTGAGAGGCATTTTTTTTTTTTACTGAAACCAAGTTTAAAATGAGAATTGAATACACAAAATAACATCAAGAAGCAACTGAATTTCAATGGTTGTGGATGGAGAGAAAGGACTTTTGTCCCACCAAGACACAGCAACCAATGAGTGGGAAGAGGGGCGGGACTTGACAAAGGGTGAATTGGACACTGACTGCAGCTTAAAAATGGAACCCATGGTATTCAGCGGCACACTGCACTCTGCTACTACTTGATGTTCTCTATTTCAGGGGTTTTCAAAGTGGGTGACGGGGCACCCTGGGGTGCCGCGATGGCAGTCCAGGGGTGCCGCAAGATCATTTGATAGTATTTGGAATTTATTTGGACACTTGAAGAAATATTCAGTATCATTTTAAACTTGAAGTACAAAGTTATTTTCAGTCAGTTCTAACCAAAATGGCTATTATCTCAACGTTTCCCTCGCAACATAATCACTAAAATATCGTCACTGTCAGGCAGAAACCTCTGTCGCACGCCTCGCGAGGCGTTGTGTGCTTGTAGATCTGCTGTTTTCACTAGTTTTGTACATTTGATAGATGATAAATACAAAACGAACGGTTTTGGACATACAAGGTTTGCACGCGACAACGACGATATGCTATAAATCTAAGGTGCTGGGAGTGGAAATTATAATGTATGGGTGCCTCAGATTAAAAAAATATTTACGGGGTGCCCTGAGACAAAAAGGTTTGGGAACCCCTGCTCTATTTGGACATATCTATAATATCAGCCTATGAGACTGTCAGTGCCAAAAATTGTAAAAGGAGTCAATGACACATCAGATTCTCAAAATAATCTGCGAGGACAGTTAGTGTTAGGTTATTTGTTTAAAGTTGAGGTACAGAAAGAGCTGTATTTTTGGTAGTTGTACTGTGTGAGTAAGTGTCTCTTAAATTGGAAACTGCACTATAGCGAGGCAGATAAAGTGCATATTACAGGTGAATCGTTCACTTGCGGATACAAGCACCAAAATTGGCACACATACTCCTTAGGCATTGCTCTTTTCAGAAAACCATCTGGCCAAAAAAAAAATCAAGATGGCGGCCAATTTTCATGATGGCCGTCATTGAATATACAGTAATCTTGCATTCCGCAATAAAATCCTATTTGTCCTATTTGAATAATTTTGGTGTCAAATCATACATTTATCACTATGTAGAATCCAAATTTGGACCCATGGACTTACTCAATGGCTTCCTTGTACCATATATCAGTCCCGGAATCTTAATATTCTGCTAATAGTGTGGTGCGATGCGTCCAAAAAACAGCTCCCGTAGGATTTTTGTGCTAAAATTGATCTTTTTGCAGATCCTGGTTCTATAGAGTCCAAACTATGAGAAAATGATGGGTGTCAACTTTTCCGGACCCCCACCCCCTTTCTGGGGGTCATCTAGTTTGGGACCTGCATGCCAGAACAGTACGCCAGCCAGTTAATGTCCAATTTTCTTAATATTAGGGTTGTTTTGTAGGTTTTAAAACATTCTGAGTTCATTTATTACTTTTGAAGCAGCCAGAATAAGCTTTCTGACTTTTGGTTGGGGTCTTTCCTCACCTGGGACCCCCCCAGATGGACCCCTGAGCCTATCTCAGTACTCGCTCTGCTCCTGCTCCAGAACAATGTCATATTAGATCATAATTGAAGCATAAACCTTTTTTCTGAAAACAAAAAAAAAGTAGTAACAAATACCAGGGGTCTTCCACAGGGGCTTCGGGACCCCTGGGGGTCCTCGGAGTTACTACCTAGTGTGATAAGAAGTGTACTTCTAAGGATTTCTTTGCTAAAATGTTTTTACTGCTTTGGCATTTATAGGGACCAAACTGTCAGAAAATGATGGGTGTCAGATTTTCCTGACCCCAGCCCCCTTTCTGGGGGGTCATCTATGTTAGGACCTCGCAGAACAGTATGTCAGCCAGTTAATGTCCAATTCTCATAATATTAGAGTTGTTTTGAAGGTTTTAAAACATTCTAAGTTCATATATTGCACTTTTGAAGCAGCCAGAATAACCTTTATGACTTTTGGTGGGGGTCTCTCCTCACCTGGGACCCCCGGAATGACCCCTGAGCCTATCTCAGTACAGTCCTTGCTCTGCTCCTGCTCCAGAACAATCATACTTGAAGCATAAAAGCTTTTGTACCTGTACCTGGGCTCTGTAGCTAATACCAGGGGTCTTCCACAGGGTCCGGGACCCCCAGGTGTCCTCAGCGTTACTACAGGGGGCCATCCAAACGGCTGTTTACCCATATATGGAGACCCCCTGGTACCCATATATGGAGGTCCATGTACTGTATATGGAGATATGCTGTGAGAGCCCAAACATGCTTACTCAGTTATTTGTTATGTGAAAGTACTATGATGTCCATGACAACTGACAACATACCCTTTTATGCCCATACATGGAGATCCCTGTCTGTAGAACCAGTCACACAGATATGGGCTGTCTTGGCCATCTGTCTTGGCCATATATGGATTCTGTTAGTGTGGTATGTGGCCAATGTGTCCTCCATATATGGGCATTCCCATATGAAGTCCTGTTAGATATGGGCTTAATATTGAAGACATCAGGGAACTCCATATATGGACCTTGTCATACATCTTGAATCTATGACCTCAGCATCAAAGGCTGGATTGGGGTATGTCCCTGTGACAAACTATTATCATGTCCACTAGGGGTACTTAATGTACATCAAGCAGCCTCACAGAAACAGGACATAGACTCCTGCCCTATGAGCCTCAGGGCTGGGCAGTGGGTTGCCTTTGGCCAAAGACAGAACTTAAAGTGGATTCTGTTCATGACCTGTGTTGCACTCTTGCAGAAAAGAGCAAAGGGATGCTCTTCTTCCATGCCTTCACTGGCTGCGATGTTGTTTCAGCATTCCGCGTAAAGGGGAAGAAGTCTGCGTGGCAAACCTGGAATGTTTGTGATGAGGCTTCTGGTGTCTTCAGCAAACTCAGCCATTACCCACCTGTAGTGGATGATGAAGACCTGAAAACCTTGGAGAAGTTTGTGGTCATGATGTACGACCGATCCAGCACAGCTGAAGCTGTCAATGATGCGAGGTTGGACTTGTTTGCTCGGAAGCAGAGGCCATACGAAGCCATTCCTCCAACGCAAGCAGCACTGAAGCAACATGTGAAGCGCGCTTCCTATCAAGCGGCCTGCATCTGGAGTCAGTCAACAGTATGTCAACCAGAAATGCAGACTCCTGACAACTGGGGCTGGACCAAGAAAGGAGATCTGTGGCAGATTGATTGGACTGAGCTCCCACCCATTGCAGAGAGTTGCCAGCAGCTGACCAAGTGTGGATGCAAGTTGGAATGCTGCAGTTGATGCAAATGCTACCACTTTGGTCTGACCTGCACGGCACTGTGCAGCTGCAGGTGCGAGGTTTAGAAGCGTTGTAGTATAGGCCTACTATACTATTGTACTATACTGCCTAGGCCCTAGAAAAGAAAAAAAAAAGAAGAAAAGACAAAAAAAAAACTACCTCCTGCCTCGACGGGATCATCACCTTATCGTGGTGAGGCAGTTTGCGTGTCTCCATGACCCCCAGAGCTATGTCGGCAGGAGTCTTGTACTCCTGTACTCCTGGCAGGGTTACCCAAGTCGAAAAGGTCGAAGAATAGAGACTAGACAAAGAGTGATCCCACGGCGCTATTATATCTACCATGCATTTTAGCCGCGTCAGCCGCTGTGCATTGAAATCCGCTCTGTTGAGTTACTACATTACTACATTACCCCCCCCCTCCCCCCCCCCCCCCCCCACACACACACACACACACACACACACACACACACACATACACACTATAAACCTCTAACAATACTAAGATATACACTTTATCCGAGTCAGACATAACACAAACCTCTAATTTAGCAGAATATTAGGATTCCGGGACTGATATATGGTACAAGGAAGCCAGTGAGTAAGTCCATGGGTCCAAATTTGGATTCTACATAGTGAAAAATGTATGATTTGACACCAAGATCATTCAAATAGGACAGGTCTATGGTATTTTATGGCGGCCATCTTGAAAAATGGCCGCCATCTTGAAATTTGATTTGGCCAGATGGTTTTATGAAAAGATCAATCCCTAAGGAGTATGTGTGCCAATTTTGGTGCTTGTATCCGCAAGTGAACGATTATTTCTGTTATCTGCCCGGCTACTAGCATCGCAGAGTCTAGCTTTTATATCAGTGTTGGCTTATGGCCAGACTTCCGTTTTGCCTTCCCCATTTCTGTAAGATGATATATTTCTAATTCTATTTTGTTGAAAAAATACATTAGGCTTTAAGATGGAGCTAAAAGCTTTGCTGGTATTGGATGTCTGCCTCCATTCAACTAATATCATTTTCAAATAGAGTTGAAGATTCAGAATAGATCGAGCTCCCTTCTTACTTCGGATTTCCATTTCTTATTGCCATCTGTCTCTCTCCCTCCCTCTATCGTTCTCTCTTAATATCTTGCCAGTGGTACAAAAAGTACTCAAGTTTAAAAAGTGCAGACATACTCTGTTACAAGTTTCTTTATTTAAACATTTTACTTGAGTAAAAATATAAATGTATCAACATAATAGTGGCAAAAGTAAAGGTAATCATGCAGAATGTATTTTTATTTTATTGTCAAAATCTTTCAAGAGGTAGCAGCAAAAAAAAAGAAAGAAAAAAATAGACAAAAACAAAGAACAGTAAAGTATAGTCAATACAATAGAAATGTAGTACAGTACAAGTACAGTTAAACACCCTGCCTAAAAGGAACATCCCAAAAAAGCCTGTAAAAGGACTTATTTGGGATGTTCTTTTAGGCAGGGTGTTTAACTGTACGTGTACTGTACTACATTTCTATTTTATTGACTATACTTGTAGAGCTATACGTGAGCTTGTAGATCCACTAATTGCGAATAGATGAAGTATAAAATAGGGCTTGTGTGGTTAATGTACGTATTTTATTCATAATATAAACCTACAAAGTAGCTTAATTGCAACTATTGTTTTCAAATTATTTTGGTGGCGTCACATTATTTATTCTGAGAGAAGTATAAAGCCCCTTTTCTTGACTTTCCTTTGCTTTCCTTCTCTCGTCTCTTCTGCTGTTTCTCAGCGGATGAAAGATTAGTGTTGGGTGTGTGTTCATTGATCCTCTGTTGATTTGTGCACTCTGTGCTTGCTCTCTCTCTCTCAGGGGGGTCAATTTGGTATGGCAGGGGTATGCAGCTGCCATACCCTGGGTCCAGGGGGAAAATAAAAGTTACTTTTAAATATAAATCCATGAATCCTGTGTCTATCTGTGCTGGTCATTATGTTGTTAAATTACAGTAAAATAACTACAAATGCCAAATTTACTTTAACAAAATGGTAAATGGTAAATGGTGCATTTATATAGCGCTTTTAATCCAAAGCGCTTTACATAGATTGTGCATTACATTCACCCATTCACACACACATTCATACACCGGTGGCGGAGGAAGCCATGCAAGGCACCAACCTACTCACCAGGAGCAATTAGGGGTTCAGAGTCTTGCCCAAGGACCCTTCGACATTAACTCAGGGGGAGCCCGGATTCGAACTGGGAACCCTTCGGGATTTATACCCTTCGTGCTCTAATACCAGTTTCTCTACCCCTGAGCTGCCGCCCTTGTAGTACAGTACAAGTACAGTTAAACACCCTGCCTAAATGGAACATCCCAAAAAAGCCTGTAAAAAGGACTTATTTGGGATGTTCTTTTAGGCAGGGTGTTTAACTGTACTTGTACTGTACTACATTTCTATTTTATTAACTATACTTGTAGAGCTATATGTGAGCTTGTATATCTACTCATTTTGAATAGGTGAAATATAAAATAGGGCTTGAGTGGTTAATGTACGTGTTGTATTCATAATATAAACCTACAAAGTAGCTTAATTGCAACTATTGTTTTCAAATTATTTTGGTGGCGTCACATTATTTATTCTGAGAGAAGTATAAAGCCCCTTTTCTTGACTTTCCTTTGCTTTCCTTCTCTCGTCTCTTCTGCTGTTTCTCAGCAGATGAAAGATTAGTGTATTATAATTATATTCTCCACACTTTTATTCTCCCCATCTTGACAGAATGGTATATTCCCAGGTTCCGCAGGTCAGCTGCACAGGTCCAATGCATTATTGTTAATTGTGGCACGTTTACTAACATGCCAAGTTTAGCTGCACTTGAACAACCGTTCCAGCACTTGAACAACTGTTCCAGGCTGCCATATCCAGCCCAAGAAACCGTGGAAATCTATCATGCCTGTTGCTAAGGTATGGCAACATGAGTGGTGCAAGACACCAGTCATGTTGCCATACCTTAGCTTTTTCTGAACTGACGCCGCTGCTCCCTCTCCCTCTCTCTCTCTCTCTCCCTCTCTCTCTCTCTCTCTCTCTCCCCATGAGTTCTGCTTTGTCAACAGCAGAGTTCGGTTGAACAGATGGATCTACGCTGTCAGCTAGAATAAAATGTTGCATTTATATTGCGCCTTTAGTCCAGAGCACTTTATAAAGTGCATTACATTCACCCATTCACACTCAGTCATTCACACACCGACGGCGGAGGAAACCATTGCGAAGAGCAGTTAAGGGGTTCAGTATTTTGCTCAGGGACACAGTACTTTTCAACAGTAACTCGGTTGGAGCCCGGGATCAAACCGGGAACCTTCCCTTTCCCAGGCAGCCGCTATACCTCCTGAGCCACTGCCGCCCTTTGGTCCACCTCCTTGTCCTTCCTCGCATGCGTCTGTCCTACCTAGTGATGATGGGTCGCTCATGAGCGAATTGTTCATTGCCTCGTTCCTTAACCCATTTAGGCCTAGAATTATTGAATGCTTTAACCAGTGAAAAATAGCAAATATACAAGCTCACAGCGCGGCACCGAGTGCCGCGCTGCGAGCTTGTAGATCTGCTATTTTTTGAAAAAGTCGTGAAAATGTGTGCAAATCTTCGAATATGTATTTTCAAAGCGAACGCTTGTAACTCAAATTTTGCTTCTGGGTGGTCCCTGGAACTAGATATTTTGAAATGGGGGTCCGTGGACAAATACATATCATTTTGGGGGTCCTTCACATGAAAAAGGTTTGAGAACCTCTGACATAGTAGTCTCTCAAGAACAGACTAACTGAGCTCCAGTTAAGTGAAAAGTACCTTTTCTTTGACGATGGCTGGCCAGATTGCTGACATAGAAACATGTTGTTTTTCCCAAAAATCTTAGAAGGATTCAAAAGACACTTATAGAATCGGGTCAAAATTCAAATTTTCACGATTTTTCAAAAATAGCAGATCTACAAGCTCGCAGCGCGGCACTCGGTGCCGCGCTGTGAGCTTGTATATCTGCTATTTTTTTATATTTAAAGCATAAAATATTGCGTCATAATGTGTTCAGGCCTAACTGTTATGTTCACGCTTTAATTCACGCTTTCGTCCCCTATCCCTTCAGTGGTGGAAAAAGTACAAAAATGTTTCAATACTGCAATGTAGAAATAATGTTACAAGCAAAAGTCTGGAATTCAAAATGTACGTTGAGTAGAGGTACAAAAGTATTGGTACCAAAAGTGGAGAGCACGCGTTATACAGAATGTCCTGACCTATTTGAAGTTTTCAAATGTATTAAAAAATCTTTTGAAAATCGACAATTGTCGATTTTCAAAAGATTTTTATTTTCATTTGGCTTTATTGGTTTTATTTTCAAATGGTCAAAAGCAAAACGTATATCCTAAGGCTGGAGTGGTCTTAGCACGAGACCCAGCAGGGAAGCGCCACTGAACAGTGAACGAATCATTCGAACCATGATCATTGCCTTGAACGAAATGATTTGTTCACTGAAATGATTCGTTCACTGAAATGATTAAAGATTCGTTCACTGAAATGATTCGTTCACTGAAACGATTGAAGATTCGTTCACTGAAATGATTCCTTCACCGAAACAAACGTTTTTTCCCACCATTAATCTGCTGTGTCTTGTCTCTCTCTCTCTGTGTGTGTCCTCTCCCGTCCAATCAGAGGGCCCAGGAGGAGGTCCACTCCAAGGAGCTGAAGGTCAAGCTGCTGACTGACAGCGTCAACAGCTTCATCGCCAAGGCCCCGCCCACGGCCCACGATGCATTGCGCTCGGAGCTGGACGTGCTCACCGCCAACTACCAGCGCCTCTGTAGCCGCCTGGACGGCAAGTGTAAGACCCTGGAGGTGAGACCCCCGTCTGTCTGTCTGTCTGTCTGCCTGTCTGTCTGTCTGTTGCCTGACTGCAAGCGTCAGACTCTTCACACACTACGTTTCACCACCCACCAACAGGGGGTGGTAATGTGCGGACTGATTTATCAGGCTAGTCTGTCTGTATGTCCGTCTCCAGGGGCGTCACACTAGGGGAGGAAAGTGGGACTGAGTCACTCGGGCCCAAGGTGGAGGGACCTTAATTATTTTATACTTTAGCTATTGAAAAATAGCAGATACAAGCTCACAGCGCGGCACCGAGTGCCGCGCTGCGAGCTTGTAGATCTGCTATTTTTGAAAAGACGTGAACATTTGTGCAAATCTTTGAATAAGTCTATGTGTATTTTTTTTTTGACTGAAATTTTGAGATGGGGGTCCGTGGCCAAATACAGATCATTTTGGGGGTCCTTCACATGAAAAGGTTTGAGCACCACTGACATAGAAACATAGGTTATTAAAAAAAAAAAAAAAAAAAAAAGATTTGCAAAAAAGAAAAATGCACGATTTTTCAAAAATAGCAGATCTACAAGCTTGTATATCTGCTATTTTTCAATCGCTAAAGCATAATTTTCTCTCTCTGCTCTCTCTCTCTGCACGTAACGTCATTCAAATCACGCTCACGTTGAATCACCAATGCAGCACTGGTTAAAACGCAACAAAAGTGGCAGATCGACAAGCTCGAAATTTTGACCCTTTACAATTTTTTCAATTTAGGCATTTAGCAGATGCTCTTAATCCAGAGTTACTTTTGATGCTTTTGCGTGACACGGTTGTATGATGATGTTGTCTACTGTTAATTGTCGCAGTAACGTTGATTTGCGGGAGGAATCAAAACAAAAGTTAGAACTTATGGAGATAAGAGGTTTCTGCCCGACGAGATCTTTGCTGTCTGGCAGAAACCTTGTATGTCAAAAGCTGTTACTTTCCAGACAATAAATAAATAAATGAATAAATAATGGTTCTTTGGTTAAATATTCTTTAAAAAACCTCCTAAACTGCTCTGAATTCTGAAGATGTTTCGTTTTAAGCAAGCGGGGGATAATCCACCACGAGCGGGCGGCGGATATTGAAATTGAAACATAACGCACTGACGCGATGCTAATTAACCCATTTAGGCCTCAACACATTTTTACGCAATATTTTATGCTTTAAATATTAAAAAATAGCAGATATACAAGCTCACAGCGCGGCGAGCTTGTAGATCTGCTATTTTTGAAAAAGTTGTGAAAATGTGTGCAAATCTTTGAATACAGTATTTTCTGGACTATAAGGCGCACCTGACTATAAGGCGCACTGTCAATGAATGGTCTATTTTCAAACTGTTTTCATATATAAGGCGCACCTGACTATAAGGCGCACATAATAGACGCTACTGTTGCGTTATGCATCCAACAGATGGAGCTGTGCTAAAGGGAATGTCAATGTCAATGAATGATCCATATATAAGGCGCACTGGACTATAAGGCGCACTGTAGTTTTTTGAGAAAATTAAAGGCTTTTAAGTGCGCCTTATAGTCCGGAAAATACGGTATATGTTTTTTCAAAGCGAACGTTTGCAACTCAAATTTTGCTTCTGGGTGGTCCCTGGAACTAAATATTTTGAGATACGGGTCTGTGTCCAAATTCATATCATTTTGGGGGTCCTTCACATGAAAAGGTTTGAGAACCACTGACATAGTAGTCTCTCAAGAACCGACTAACTGAGCTCCAGTTAAGTGAAAAGGACCTTTTCTTTGACGATGGCTGGCCAGATTGCTGACATAGAAACATAGGTTTTTTCCAAAAATCTTAGAAGGATTCAAAAGACACTTATAGAATCGGGTCAAAATTCTAATTTTCACGATTTTTCAAAAATAGCAGATCTACAAGCTCGCAGCGCGGCACTTAGTGCCGCGCTGTGAGCTTGTATATCTGCTATTTTCTTTTTATATTTAATGCATAAAATATTGCGTCATAATGTGTTCAGGCCTAAATGGGTTTTAATTAGCATAATGCAATTGCATAATACGCGGAGGGGAGTGCATTATTTCCTGATAACGGCTTGGAGAGTGGATTATCCCCGCTTATGGAGTGGCCTCCGTGCCCCCGCGCTGAAAGTTATATTGAAATTCCATGTTTTTTAGCCGGGGAGAAAAAAAACAACGCTTAACACGGTTACAGCGATGATTATGTGCATTAATTGAGCGCGGCCGCGTCCCCGCGGTCACGCAGAGTATATTCTCCGTTGGTCACGGTGTTAAAAGCTTTTCTTTCCACAATTGAATGATAAAACGCAACAAACCGCCCACCGCTTTCCCAGCCGTGAGGTCTTTTATATCAAGGTAGCCGACGGCGTCGCCCCACGTCTCCTTATTATAAGTGACTTTGGGCTTGTTTTCCTGTAAAGTCGCTTGTAGATAATTAGCGGTTTGCGGGTCGCCGTCGGACGAAAAAACCTCTTTTCTACCACTTTTTCTAGTCACATGTTCAAATACTGGATTCTGATTGGCTAAATTCCGGAGGTTATGGCAGAACAACCGCCGCAGTTGTGTGAGGACGAGATCAATGCGCCTCAGTGTACATCCGGGGACTTCAGGAGGTAGTCGGAACACCTTTCCCCCAACCAACATATGACGGTCGTAGCGGTCCTATGTTTACTAACGTGCGTACGACGTCGCCGATTTATTTGGATCCAATGCAATCCGCCAACTTTAAAGCCCCTTTTCTCTGAACCTATGCCTTTCTGGAAGCGAACAGCCTCTATTTATGGCCGGAACGGTCCTTCTAACTGACGTTAGCTTAGCTGTATGCTAGACATCTTTCTCTGCATGGAGTTGGCGTCATCTGGTGGTGAGTAGAAGATGTTGTTTGTGGAACTATTTGCTGTCGTCGCGGAAGTTTTATAGGCAATAATGATTGTAACTTAATATCCTTGCAAGTTACAACTATGTGTTTTCTTTCATGTATACGGAAAAAAGTGGTAGAAAAGCTATTTACCACTCGGGGTCGGACATTATGCTCTGATAATGTCCTGTGTGAGGGGGTTATCGGACTCGGCTTCGCCTCGTCCAATCACCCCCTCACACAGGACATTATCAGAGCATAATGTCCTCTCACTCGGGGTAAATTGCTTATATCTACATGTTCCATAACTCATAGTTTTTTGGGTTGTTTTTTTCTTTTCGTAAATGAATGTCCTACTTGCATTCAAACTTATATTTGAAAATAGCCGATCTACAAGCTCACAATGCGTCGCGATGCGACAATATTTTCAAATATTTGTATACATTCTAAAACTATGCAGTGCATAATGAGTACTTTCCACTTTTTGTACTTAAAGGAGTAGTTCACCCCCTTTTTTTGCTATTGATTACTCACGCCATGGAGAGTAGAGTTCAATAATACTTTTAGTTACTTTTTTGTCACATTCCTAAGACGAAAAATTTGATTCAAGTAAATTTACCCCCATTGATTCCGGATGGGGACCCGTTTCGAAACGGGTCCCCATCCGGAACGAATGGGGGTACATTTATTGTTATCACATTTTTGTCTTAGGAATGCGACAAAAAACTAAAAATATGATTGAACTCTAGTCTCCATGGCGTGACTAATCAATAGAAAAAAAGTCATTTTGGGGGTGAACTACTCCTTTAAGTACAAGTTTGCTATTTTCACTAGTTTTGTGCGACAGTCTTGTATGATGAAGCAGGGCTTTACTTTACGAGAAAAAAAGAACACACAAATTTGAAACTTGGAGATACGAGGTTTCTGCCCGACAGTGACGATATGCATAAAAGATGTGAATTTGAGGTTGAATGCGAACACTACGGCGGGTGGCACATATTGCCATACCCTGGCACCCCAAAGAGAATCAATTAGTGCCTCCGGAGCAGATTTATATCAAACTGTGGCCTCAGCATTCCAATGCTGTACGTCCATAATATATCATATCATATATGGCTCACGGGTTTGAATCCAACCCAATGTCCTTCCCTCCTGCCATGCTCTCTCTCTCTCTCTCTCTCTCTCTCTCTCTCTCTGTCTCTCTCTATCTCTCTCTCTCTCTCTCTCTCTCTCTCTCTCTCTCTCTCTCTCTCTCTCTCTCTCTCTCTCTCTATATGGGCATAAACGGGTGAAACAGTCTGCATGCTGACAACACTGTCGCCAACTCTCCTGAACTTGAATGCGCATCTTATGCTGAAATAATTGCTCTCTCTGTGTAGAAATCCATGTCATACGTCACATCTCCAGGATTGACTTGATTATGCTTAGTTCAGTGTGGTATCGCGTCTGCACGTCCCTGTGCACGGATACATTAACATATGATCGAGAAAAGTTTGGTTTGCGGGGACCAAATTACTGGGGATTTACATCACCTTGGACGCAGCTAGTGCTCAGGAATTCAAGCGTTAACCTGTGTTGTTATAGAGCTAAATGTTCTCTTTCGTTCTAAATCATAACATTACTTGCTGATACTTGGACAGCCTTGGGCTGTTTAGACAAAAACAAGCACTTGAGAAATATGTGTGTTTTGGATGTGTGTGTGTGTGCGTGTGTGTGCGCATGTGTGTGTGTGTGTGTGTGTGTAATGAATGTGTGGAGGTATAAGCGCAGGTTGTTTAGGCAATAGTTCCACGGTAATAGTGCCATAGCGACACCTCACTTATGGGATGGTATTAATCTCTCCTCTGCTCTTTGGGGTGAAATATTTAGAACGGCAGTAAAAAAAGGTTTATTATTCTGAATACTCTCTCTGTCTGGTTCTCTGGTTTTCTCTCTCTCTCTCTCTCTCTCTCTCTCTCTCTCTCTCTCTCTCTCTTTCTTTTGACTTTTGTGATCAGAGACACTGTTACTGTATACTGTATCTATATCTATATCTGTGTGTGTGTGTGTGTGTGTGTGTGTGTGTGTGTGTGTGTGTGTGTGTGTGTGTGTGCGTGCGTGCGTGCGTGCCTGAGTGTATTAGATATTAGCGCTTGTTGTTGAAAAAATCAAAATTGTTCAAAGACAGCAGATAGCTTGCAGAAGTATGTAAAACAAACATGTAATTCATGTAAATCACTGTCCTAACATCTTAATGTCTTTGTCCATGTATGTGTGCGTGCGTGCGTGCATGTGCGTGCATGCGTGCGCGTGCGTGTGTGTGTGTGTGTGTGTGTGCGTGTGCACGTGCGCGCTGCAGGAGGTGTGGGCGTGCTGGTGTGAGCTGCTGTCCTACCTGGAGCAGGAGAACGCCTTCCTGGACCAGCTGGAGCAGAAGCTGGACGAGACGGACGGCCTCCAGGGCGGCGCCGAGGAGCTGCAGGAGGCGCTGGACGTAAGTGTGCAGCACCGACCGTCTGAGCAGCCAGCAGCTGGATGAAGTTGAAACCAAATTGAGATGGAGAGGCCTTCAGCCAACGAGAAAAAAAGCTTTTCATTTTGCCCGCTTTGAAAATACATAATATTCAAAGATTTGCACACATTTTCATGACTTTTTTCAAAAATAGCAGATCTACAAGCTCGCAGCGCGGCACTCGATGCGACACGTTGTGACAATGTCATAATCGTGTGTGTGTGCGTGCAGGCACTGGAGGTCCTCTTGCGCCACCCGGAGGACAACAGGAACCAGATCAGAGAGCTGTCCCAGACCTTGATGGACGGAGGGGTCCTAGACGAGCTGATCCAGCACAAGCTGGACGCCTTCAACACGCGCTGGGACGAGCTGTTTGGCAGGGTGAGTGCACACATAGACACCAAAGGGGGCTTGAGCCCCTGCCAGTGGCGTCAGTTCAGAAAAAGCTAAGGTATGGCAACATGACTGGTGTCTTGCACGCGCGCCTTCGCGCGTGCATGGCTGGTATGCCAACATGACTGGTGTCTTGCACGCGCGGTATGGCAACATGACTGGTCCAGTCATTTTGCCATACCTTAGCAACAGGCATGATAGATGTATTTAAATTTTTTCCTCCATTTCTACGGTTTCTTGGGCTGGATATGGCAGCCTGGAACAGTTGTTCAAGTGCAGCTAAACATGGCATGTTAGTAAACGTGTCACAATTAACAATAATGCATTGCACATGTGCAGCTGACCTGCGGAACCTGGGAATATACTATTTTGTCAAGATGGGGAGAATAAAAGTGTGGAGAATATAATTATAATTCCTTGTTAAAGTGACCATTGTGTTACATTTTGCATTTGTAGTTATTTTACTGTAATTTAACAACATAATAACCAGCACAGATAGACGATTAAACGGTTATTAAACGGTAGTGAAAATAGGCGATCTACAAACTCACAACGCGGTGTGAAGTGACCCGTTGTGAGCTTGATCGGCTATTTTAACTAGTTTGGGTTCCGGGCAAACATCTAATTTCCCTTCTGGCTCTTTAGCTAAAAAGGTTTGGGAGCAACTGCACTGAAACACATGTATAAAAAAGACACATAACTAACCGTACATGAATTATAAATTAACCATGTACAGGTCTGTAAATGAGAGTGTGCAAATGGAATGCCAATCCATTTGGTTCCATTTGTATACTAAGAGTAATGGGGTGGGGGTTTTTAAAATTTGAAGAAAATGGAGGACTATTAAAGCACAATTTCTGCTAAGCCCACTATACAGAAACATTGTGACATTCACTAAAAGTGTCTGTCTGTCTGTCTGTCTGTCTGACTGTCTGTCTATCTAATGGGGTAGATTCCTGATCGACTGGGAAGGTGTTAAGATACCTCACAGAACAAAGAACGTTCAAGGATGTTTTCGCCGCTTCTCCGAATTCTGCAAGCCATGAGTCTACAGGCCATTATCTCCAAAAAACACTGCTGCACATCCAGTATTGTGTGGCTATGATTCACTGCTTGAATATATACTTTTTACTTCTACTCCACTACATCTCAGAAACCAATATTGTACGACATGCAATGCTTGGCCATCTGGTCAGTGATGTATATCGGACCAGTTACCCATATATTGAGATCCATGTACTGTACAGTATATAGTATATCCCTTTCATGCCCATACATGAAGATCCCTGTCTGAACCAGCCGCACAGATATGGGCTGTCTTCCTCCATATATGGGCATTCCCATATGAAGTCCTGTTAGATATGGGCTTAATATTGATGACATCAGGGATTTCCATATATGGGCATAAAAGGGATGCTGTTAGAGTGGTTCCCAACATACAATGTCTTTTATGCCCATACATGGACATCCCTATCTGAACCAGCCACACAGATATGGGCCATGTCTTGGCCATCTGGCCAGTGAAATATATATCGATGACATCAGGGATCTTCATATATGGGCATAAAAGGGATTCTGGGGAATACCCATATATGGACTTTTACATAGGTGATGTCACCTGTGATATTACCTGTGATGTCACAGTGATGTGTCAAGGGAACCAACCCATTGACTGTAAAAATGTGTACACACATGGCTTCACAGAGACAAGCTGTGACATTTCTCATGGTAAACTACGTTTACTGTAGTTACTATTTGATTATTGTTACAAAACACACATTAACCACTTCAGCCCTGTTTAAACTTGGAAAATGTGTCCGAATCCCCCTGGGAGCCAGTCATGTCGGCAAGTACAGCTTTAGACAGGGACTGAAAATACTTTTTTTTTTTTTTTTAACTAAAACGTGATAAAGCCACTAAAGCATTTCATAAATTTCAGGCTACATTTTACTTAAACGCCAGAGCTTAACTCTGCATGTAAATAAGACTTTTTTAAATGAATGTGAAGAGAAACCGAACATTTTGTGTTGGTCCTCCCAGCATTAGCCTAGCATGCTAACTAACGGTTAGCATCTGTGTAGCTTACCCACTCTTTGTTGCCAAAATACGAAATATCAGGGCTCCATTACTTAGCGATCCTACTTACAGTATTATTCTGTTTATTTCAGTGCCACGTATGTTCCTAACCAACAATTATTAACCACTTTATGATTTTATAATGATTATTAGCATTCATTCTTCTTCGTGGTGTTTTTCACGATCCCGAGGGTCGCTTCCGGTGATCCTCTTCTTCGCTGGTTGAAAAGTTGAGTGCCCGTCTGAGAACGGAAGCTTTTTCCCAATAATAAATAAATACTGTGTGTGTCTATTGTCATAAGCATCCACAGCACAGTTGCACATAATGTATACAATGCCATATATTATTTAAAGCATAGCTGTGTAATTTGAATAGCAAATGTGTTAGTTTCGACTTTCGAGGCAATTCACAGTTATTGGGACACAATAGAAGTCAAGTATTGATTTGAATAGGCCAATTTGTTGGTTTCGAAACAATTCACACACACACGTATCTGCAATACTTAGTAATTAGTTAAAGTTTATTTATTTGACAATAAATGTAGTGTCATTTAACATTGAAAGACAGACGGATAGAACACAGTACTATGCAGTAGATATAGTCATTATTACTTATTGTTTTATGTTATATAATCATTATCTATATAGGATGCGAACAAAATTAAGTTTTACTCTTATGCACCTACACTGTGACAACTGCTGTGGCCAGAATAAGAACAATTTTGTGTTGTGGTATTGTGCCTGGCGCACAATACACAAACTGCATCTTCGACTGGGGCTCCATTTTTTGATTGTAGGCCACACAAAATTTGGTCCTGACTGCTACTTTGGTCAGTTCAAGAAGATGTTACGCAAGTCAGACGTCCACAACCTGGATGACATCGCTAAACTGGTGGATAAAAGCTCAAAGCCCAACATCCCTCAGCTGGTTGGAACAGAGAACGGCCATGTGATGGTAGAGTGCTATGACTGGCAGAAGTTCTTCCAACCATACTTCAGAAGATTGGAGAACATCAAACAGTACCAGCATTTCCGGTGGGTATTCTCTTTGATGCATGTACAGTTGTTCCAAATGTGCTATTTTAACCCATTTAGACCTGGTGCTACCTAGACATTGTTTTACCTTTAACCCTGCATTTATATTTTATATTTCATCACATACAGCTTTGATGCCAGCGAGCCTGGCTTTGTGTTTGCCAAGAAACAACCCAATGGTGAGGAGACCATGTTCCAGCTGCTTCGTGATGTCAAGGTCCTGCCACCGAAGGATGGATTTCCTATCCTACCGCCTCCAGGACTGGACAGAGATAGGCAGAACTATCTGTACAAACAAATACGGGAGTATTGTGAGGAGTATGCCAAAGACACAACGTGTCCTAAGCCACCACCCAGCCCACCACCAAGCTCAAAAAAGTCAAAGAAACCACCCAGAATCTAGACTTGCTATGACATTCTTGCTATGACATTCATAAACGGACATTTTAATGACTTCCCACACTTTTTCACAAATTAAAACGTGTCAACATCCCCCCCCCCTAAATAGCAGATGTACAAGCTGTGAGCATGTACATAACAATGCAATGTTCTTAACTTTTTTAGCACATTGTAATTTGAAACGTATTACTATGCAGGAATTCAATGGCACTCCAGTTGAATTGTGATGGAGATAAAACAATAGAACCAAAGTATTATTTGAAATAGGCCAATTTGCAGGGGCTCATTCATTGCAGATTAATTACCACCATTGTGTTGTGTAAATAAGCCCCGTTTTAAATGAATGAATAGACAGTCTAATGTTATGTATAAATGACAGAAATATTATGTATACTGTTACGTTTTTTATTATACCGACCTGTTGCACATATAACATATATAACACATATAAGTTGTTTACTTAAGATGCTTTTCACGTTCTCTTTGCTCCATTATTACTTACTTTTATTTATTTTATATGATCACTGCATTGTCTGTAAGGATGCCGAACAAAAATATGTTTTACTCTTATGTATCTGTACAAAAGATGTTACAATAAAGTACCACCTTGAACCTCGAAGCTGCAGTCAGATTGTCCTTGTGTCTTCACAACAACATAGGCTACATGCTAGCTCGGTAGCATAGCTGTATCGTGTCTATTGTCTCTGAGAAATGGGTCCCGGTGCACTGCTCTTCTGCTGCGGTCGTGCATCTAATCCAAATTCGATCCAGATGTCCAGATTACACTGTCAATATAAATGTACTGTATATATAAACTGACTAGCGGTCTAGTCTAGCGCCCAATTGCTACGTCTGGCGACTGTTTTGTGATTTCAGTTCGACGTGTGCATATTTTGACTGGCTTTGTCTAACTTGTGATCGTCAGGGATCGATTGGCTGGTACGCTGATAGATACTAGTCCAGTATCGTAACAATTCAGTTATACAGTGTGAATTATTACATCGAAACTGGAACAGCCGCGCCATTCACACTGAAGACTATTGAATGACTGACTGTATCGTGCATTCACTGTCTGCATGCATGCTCGTTTATTGATAATAACAGAGGTGGAAAAAGTACTCAATACTTTACTCAAGTAAAAGTAGCAATACTGAAATATAGAAATACTCTGTTACAAGTGAAAGTCTGGAATTCAAAATGTAAACGTGTAAAAGTGTTTTCAAATAAACATAGTGGAGTAAATGTACAATATTTGGATCCAAGATGTAGTGGAGTAGAAGTAAAACACTCCATTATAACTTCCAAACTATGGCATCCTCTGTTAGCAGGAAATCACTAAAACATAATTTCAACAATAAAGTCCTCATTTGTCTTATAAAGGAAATCAGTAATCAATTTAAGTAATACAATTGTTGTATTACTTAATGGCAATGTAAACGTTTGTTAATAAAGCTTCTTTTATTTGAAACCATATTGCTCTCTACTCCCCATGTGGCGGAGTCAGGTTATTACAAGTCATTATTGAACCAGCGATTTTCGCTCACTACTTCCCCATGTGGCAAAGTCGGGTCATTGCATGTTACATTTTCAACTAAAAAGATGAATTTCTCAAATCTAGTATTTCTGCATGGCATAACTCTATAAGCCATATCTTCAAAACTGTTGGGTCAATCTTCACAACCAATATATCATTTTGTAGCTATGATTCCCAGCTTTCAAATGAAATGAAAAAATGAAAATGGAAAAAATTGCAATGACTAGCTCTCAGGGGTGCTGGGACACAAATAGACATTCTATAAGCTCAAAAAGCATTGTGAGCTTGTAGATCCGCTATTTTTCTAAAGATTTTCATGCATTTTATGCATTCGTAACCTGTGAAATGGGAGCACTTTTAACTCATATGCTGCTATTTTAAACATAGGCGGAACTGTTTTCCTGCCAAATTGTCCTTACCTTTTAACGTGGGCATGTGCACGCATAGTGCATGATCTGTGCGTAGACAAGATGACAGCTTTCGAATAAAAAAAAATCCATTGGAATAGACAAATCCGTTGCCAGGCAGTATCCTGCTGTATCCGCCAGTATTTACATAAGAAAACATTGGAAACAGCCAGCTGTGCGCTATGGTAACACGTGGACACGTTCGCGCACATAGCAGACGATATGTGCGCAGATCATATGCCAGGCGGGTAGAGGAATCAAACTACCAAATAAAAAAAAACGTTTGAAAAAAGACCATTCTATGGCCGTGCAGCTCCTTCCTCCTCCGGTCTAAACAGGAAATACGACCGGATACAGTTAGGAGGCAGGCCTAAAGAGCCAGAATCGGCTATAATCAGCGACCATACTTTTAATCGTTTCATAATGATTAAGTTAATTTCTGGGATCGACGGGCATCGCAGCGTGGTACAGCGGGAAATCAACGGTTTTGACGGGGATCGCGGGAAATGAGTTTAGTACATTTTGAATTCTGGACATACATGTGTTCGAACAGTGCCGTATTGATACTTATATTTATGTTAAAAATGCGAGTATTTCTTCCGTCACTGGTCACATTCATGCCTGGAAAAAGGCGTTGCTTAGTACAGCCAACACTACAGTAGAACAAATAAAACTTCTACACATAGGCAAGACAGATGGCATATAAAACAAGGTTGTATTAAAGTTAATGTACAGCCATTAAATGTTTATTTTGCTCGACATTATCACTGTGAGGGCAATGCATGCATACATTTTAAAAAGTACCAAACTGTTTACTAAGTACCTTTTTTATCTGGAAGATAAGAATGCACTGGCCTATCCCTGTAAGTGTGTGTGGGGGTGTGTGTGTGTGTGTGTGTGTTTAAAAAGAAATAATTGTAGGGTTCAGGGATAACTTTAGTCAGCAAGGTATTACTCTCAATAATGGCCTAGTTATTTTTAATGATCTGTTTTACGCGGCATGTGAGGTATATGTGTGCAGGTTTTGTTCTGTTCTTAAAGACAAGAAAAAAATACATCTTCCAAATAATTCTAGTGGAGTAAAAGTACAATATTTTCCTACAGAGATGTATGAGTAGAAGTAAAAAAAAAAAAGAAAAAAAAAAAAGAATCCCAATGACTAGCATTATATTTTTGAGCGGTGGTCACACCGTCTCCTATACGTGGCCGTGTGTGTGGGTATGTATGCGTCCGTCCGTGTCTGTATGTAGCCTGCAGTACCTTTTCTGACCACACATGTTAAGGGAGGGGCGCTGTTGTTCAGACTCACACACACACATACACACACGCACGCACGCACACACGCAGCCTCCACCGCTCAGTTCACACAAGTGTGATTTTGATTTACTGCCACTCAGCAGAGCCAATCAAAGTCATAAAGAATGATTATTGTGAAGTGCCTGTTGTCATGCAGAACCCTTTCGATTGTGTTCTGATGAACTAATGATGCAATCACGCCTCATTACGCATGCTGCTAATTTCAAGACAAAGCTGTTGGGCTAAACTAAATGTTTATATTACTCCTTCTTCATGATCAGTAGGCTGCTGTCCCAATTATAATCCCAATTATAATGCAATATATTTTGTTAGGCTGCTGCATTGTTACAGTTTAGGCATTTAGCAGATGGTTTTAATCCAAAGCGACTCACAATAAGCAGGTAATACATCAATATAATAAGCAAGATAATACGTCAGTACATCAACAACAATACAACAAATGCATAGGAATATCAATCTAGAAAAATAATAACATACTGTAGGTAGGCCACCCACCTAACCAACTTTTCTAAAAACTAAAAATGCTATCTAGCTTCATGTATGGTCATTGAGGGAAGGGGGGTGTTACAGTAGTGCTATGGGTTTAGGTGGAGTCTGAAGAGGTGAGTCTTCAGTCCACGGCAGAAGCTATAGGGAGTGTAGTCTCACGTAGCCAGACAACTATTCCACAATCTCTGAATGCTATATAGTTAATGCTATTAACTATATAGTTAATGCTATAACATGCTTATATGATTTTTATTTATATAATGATAAATATGTGTGATGTGAGACTGAAACGGAAGTGACGTGGGGGCTTCACTTCCGCTTCATCTCGCACTCATCGTTTCTTCCCCGGTTTGCCAGACTGTATGCCGGGAGCATTTGACCAAATCGCGGAGGCAACAGTCTGGCCACGCGAGACTATAGGGAGTGAGTCTGTAGTTCTAACTGCGGAGTTTATTCCATAGTTTGGGGCCCAGGAGGGCAAATTGTCTAGGACGAGTGGAGTTTTGTCCTGTGGTTAAATGCACCTACTTGTTTAACAATGGGTTTGTGGCCATATTTTAGACCAAATACTGGTTAACTGTAATAATTTCAGCCATTCTGGCCAGTAGTTTTAAATCATCTTGTACACACAACCTGAATGACACGACCGCAGCAGCTAAGCAGGTTTTTGCTTTCCTTTGTCACTTCATTGTACAAAAGAAAAGAAAGAAACATGTAATAAAATAAAATAAACTACCCCAAGCACTTCCTGGCTTTGTGCCAAAGTGTCCTTGAGCAAGACTCTGGACACTAGGGGTGTGACGATAATAACAGAATCGAAAAATATATTTGAATTTGCAATGATCTACAATATCGTTATGCAAACAACAAAATATCGTATCGCTTGGCTTTGTATCGTATCGTTTTACAATGCAAATAATCACTGTATGGATACTAAGTACTTGTGCCTTGTATTCAGCAATTTTAAGGAGGTATTTTTAAAAGATGATTACTTTTCCATTCCATATGGCTACTCTTTGTCTATCGATACATGTGTGTAATCTCTGTGTTCATGTCAAGGTGCGGGGGTTTGTCCATAATATTCTTATTTCTCTAGCAAATACATGGACAGTATATTTAAACACATATTATGTGTTTAAATATACTGTCCATGTATTTGCTAGAGAATCACAGTGTTTAGTTATATCCATAATAATAAATATTTCCCCATAAAAAACCTGCACTATTGACACGTTTCACACAGATTGAATTTCTTGGCTAAATAGTAGCTGTATCGATTTTAAATCATTGAATCTTATCACCATGAATTAACCAATATCGTCCATGTATCGTATTGTCAACCATGTATCGTGATGCGTATCGTATCACTATTAAACGTATCGTTATACCCTGAACGCGTAACACAGTAGTTCTCAAAGTGGGGTCCAGGGAGGGACCCTCTGGGTTCCTTGAGAGTGTTCCAAATGGAACCAAAACATATTATGGGGGTCCTTGAAATTAAAAAGGTTTGAGAACCACAGTGCCCTAGCTGCTCCTGGCAAGCAGGTTTGGCGCCTTGCATCGTTGCCTCCACCATGGGTGTGTGAGCGTGCGTTTCTGAGTGGGTGAATTGTTGGCGCACGCCGTAAAGCACTTCGGAGATAATATGGCACTATAGAAATGGTACAGAAAGACATGTTTACCACGCAGGCCTCAGATTTGTGTACGCCGGCTCTGTGCAACGTTTGTCAAGGGCTTTGTTCGTGTCTGTATTGTGAACTGTGAGAATTGCACCTCTTTAACCCATTTAGGACTGAGGCCGATTCTAAAAACGCCTTCTAAATCCTGACTTAACTTTTCTGACATTAGAAAACATTAGAAAAACATTATGTTGCTATAAAGACCTTATTCACACCGCGGCCAGCTTTGATCACATGACCACGTCGGGTAGCAAGCAGCCAATCAGAAGCTCAAAACAGCATTTTGGGTAAGGCAAGACCCACCCGCTGAAGCTTCTCATTGGCTGCTTGCCACCTGGCGTGGTCATGTGATCAAAGATGGCCACGGTGTGAATAAGGTCTATAGTCACTGTCAGGCAGAAACCTTGTATCTCCAAGTTTCAAGTTGGTATGTTTTTTTTTCGCCCGCAAATGAAAGCCCTACTTCATCATACAAAAGTGTCACACAAAAGTAGTGATAATAGCAGATCTACAAGCACACAACGCCTCGCATCGCGAGGCGTTGTGTGCTTGTAGATCGGCTATTTTCACTATTTTAAATTGATTTTAGAATGATAACAAAAAAAGGAAGGTTTTGGACATACAAGGTTTCCACCCGACAACGATGATATAGCAGCAAGAACCCCAACAGGGGTTTCCGTCTTGAAAGGTATTGGGGTTCCCGTCCAAAATGGGTTAAGAAAGGGGTTCACTCCTTTCTTGTCAGTTGTAAAGTAATTCACTTGTGTTGACGATTGGTTTGCCAATGGCTCATTCACGAAAAATGTGTGCGCGCAGAGCCCGGTGGCCAGAAAATTCGATTCATTCTTATTTCATGAAGCGTTGACTTGGCTCTTTTATATCGAGAGCGGCCACCAGACCGTGACAGTACTAGGTTTCACAGCCACAGCTCTGGAACGGAACGAGACAGAGACACACATTCCCTTTTAGGATTTACCACCCAAATTAAATTCCTGCTTCCAAAACCTTTTCCCCTGCCGGCGCGCGCGTTCCTTTCCCTCATATGAAATAACGTTTTAATCTCTTTAACCTGTTTAACCCATTTAGAACGGGTACACATGTTGTGTATCATTATTTTATGCTTTAACTATTGAAAAATAGCAGATATACAAGCTCACAGCGCGCTATTTTTGAAAAATCGTGAAAATTAGAATTTTGACCCGATTCTATAAGTGTCTTGAATCCTTCTAAGGTTTTTTGAAAAACCTATGTTTCTATGTCAGCAATCTGGCCAGCCATCGTCAAAGAAAAGGTCCTTTTCACTTAACTGCAGCTCAGTTAGTCTGTTCTTGAGAGACTACTATGTCAGTGGTTCTCAAACCTTTTCATGTGAAGGACCCCCAAAATGATATTTATTTGGCCACGGACCCCCATCTCAAAATATTTAGTTCCATGGACCCCCCAGAAGCAAAATTTGAGTTACAAACGTTCGCTTTGAAAATACTTATATTCAAAGATTTGCACACATTTTCATGACTTTTTCAAAAAATAGCAGATCTACAAGCTCGCAGCGCGGCACTCGGTGCCGCGCTGTGAGCTTGTATATCTGCTATTTTTCACTGGTTAAAACCCTCTAAGGCCCACGGTTGTAATATTACAACGTTTGTATTTTATCCAAAAAAAGGTTTAAATCATTTTATTTTAGCTCCCCCTACCACCTAAACACCACCATTGGATTCTATTGTTTAGTATTACAATGCCATTGGCCACAATATTTGCATATAAATACCCCCCACAGGGGCTGACATTCACACCCGCCACACCCGCTGAAATTCCAGAGTTTTGACGAACAACATCTCACTTTTTCATGGAAGCTATACCTCACAAAAACATAAGTAAAATGCCTGTACTATTTTTTTTGGTGATCATTAGAATGTCTAGAACATGTACATATGTTATTATTGTGAAAAATATCCCCCATATGTAAATTAGAGCATGATTTATGATTTTTGATTTATGGCTATAAAATCTTACAAAAACATTTTTTTGAAAAAAACATTACATTTTCCTCTTAATAGGACTCCTACAACACCATCTGATTTTTTTCAATTTTTCATTTCAAGTATTTCTTAATGCGGGCCTTAGAGGGTTAAAGCATTCAATATATCTAGGCCTAAATAGGTTAAGTCCTGAGGCCGATTGCACCACCAGGGGGTCCCCAGCAAAAGTATATTTTTACGTCACAATCATTCTCGCTACTTCATGTGCAGTCTGCTGGCTATTCAAAAAATAGCAGATCTGCAAGATTGCACAGCTGATATTTCTGGAAAAAAAATATTGAAATGTTTGTTGAATAATTGATAATTGAGTACCTGAGACGAATAAGTCCGTATAAAAAAAAAAAAAAAAAAAAAAAAAACATTTTGTTGAGTTAGATTCTTTTTACTTAACTTATTGCGACCGTAGGTCGCATTTACTACCAAAACCTCCACCGGCTGTCTGTCTGTCTGTCTGTCTGTCAGTGAGTGAGTGAGTCCGTCACACTTTTGCCCTGCTCATATCTCCACAACCGTTGCCCCCATCCATGCCAGATTTTACACACACACTCCTTGCCTGCCAAACTACAACCTCCAAGGACCCCCGGAGCCCCAGGGACCCCCAGGTCCCCGGGGGACTCCCAGATGTAAAAAATGACCAAATGTGCAAAAATGACCAAATGACCACCCCAACGGGGCTGCTCACGGGGAATTCCCGGGGACCACCGACTCCTGGTGCTCCAGAACGGATGCAAAAGTGGTGGCGCCCCCAGTGGAGGACGCCCTGCCACTGCAGCGCACATAAAATGCGACCCCACCCCTCATTTCTCACATGGCCCTATTCTAGCCGATTTTTAAAACACATTTTTGGACACTGCTCCTACAGTTTTTGCCCTAAAATCACGAATATCACTACACAGCATGTCTACACTCATGTCATCAACATGGATCAGGAACATTTTGGAAAAACAAATTTTAGCCCTATTTGTGGAGATAAGCCACCTACGGTCGCTTATCTCCCGATTAGGGAGTCTTACTGGTATATATTAGAAATTATAAATCATAATACTTATGGAAAGTGGAAAAACAGTATATCTCCAACCCTTTGTGGAACAACAGTATAAGTCCATACAAGCAATATTCAGCAGTCAAAGGGAGCAGATAACATTAAAACAGACAATTAAACAAAATGAGGGGGGAGTGCATTAACAATTTAACATATTCAAATTTTTATTTGTCTCAATTAGTGTCGTTGCTCCAGAACATTGATTTCACTTTTCTGTAACCCCAAAGATCCATTTAGTTCAGTGGACGTTTTCTGTAAACGCAAAACCCAAAGTCCATTGAGTTCAATTCAATTCAATTTGAGCTTTATTGGCATGAGAAAACATGTTTACATCGCCTAATACGGCTGGCCGTAACAATCGCCAAAGCAAGTTTCAAAACATCAGTGATGTCATTACGTGCGCATCCCGCATCAAAAACTCATTCAAGTCGCCCAGGGACTCATTCATGTCATGGTCCTGGGGTCCCGGGGATGCGCCTCCATTGGAGTCCATGTTAAAATAATGTAATTCTTCTACTTAAGTTGCTATATTAGTTTAGATAGTTTAATGTATTGTGTAAGATAAACACTGTAAAGATTTATTATCAGTTAAACCTGGAACAGCTAAAAACTATTTTCACTAGTTGTTTTCAAAGTGGGGTCCTGGGTCCTTGAGGGAGTTCCAGGGGGTCCCCAGATAAATGATAGTTAGGAACCAAATAGAACTTTATAGGTCTGTAACTCGGTGAACAAATGGAACCAAATGGACCTGTTCCATTTGTACTCTAACCCTAACCCTAGTATTTTAACATTTAATACAAATTGGGGTCCCAGTGATATAAATATAATTAAATGGGTGTCTGTAGCCTAGTGTATTTAGAAATCCTAGTTCTAAGTTCAAACATTAGCCAAATTGTAAAATAAATATAAGAAATAGGCAAACATTTTGAAAATAGACGATCTACAAGCTCACAGCGCTCGAAAACATTGTATTGAGGACTCATAAAACATTTCTGGGACCCATTTGAATGACCACCTGTGGGTCCCGGGACCCATTACATTGAAAACCTAGTAACATCACTGAAACATAATAAAAACAGTTGAGAATGGGGAACATAAAATGGTAAATGGTGCGTTTATATAGCGCTTTTATCCAAAGAGCTTTACATAGATTGTGCATTACATTCACCCATTCACGCACACATTCATACACCGGTGGCAGAGGAAACCATGCAAGGCACCAACCTACTTACCGGGAGCAATTAGGGGTTCAGAGTCTTGCCCAAGGACTCTTCGACATTAACTCAGGGGGAGTCCGGATTCGAACTGGGAACCCTTCGGGAACCCTTCGTGCTCTAATAACGGTTTCTCTACCCCTGAGCTATGCCACCCCATAATACAGTATACAGTTGGAGGGGGTACAGCATTGTGTAAACAGAGCTATGTCACATTTTGTTGTTTTGTACAGTATGGGTATGAAGCTTTTTGGGACAAATTTATTTTTTCTCAATACGGTTTCAATAGTATACAAATCAAGGAAAAGAAAAAAGTGTTTAAAGGTAGCAGCTCTGTTTATACTGTACTGTACTGTATGTGCAGTAGGTCTGGATGCCGTTCAATGGTTTGTAGTCCTTAGGGTGGTGTATTCCATTCTCTAGCATTCTTTTATTGCAACAGTTCACAAATATTGCTGCTGTGTTCGCACATTGTTGTATTTCTCCCAGTATATGGGAGAAAAGAAACGGTATGGGAGTCTTTTGTTCAACAGGCTTTTGGGGCAAATAAATACATATACTGTACATAGGGGCAGCATAGCTCAGGGGTAGAGAAACCGTTATTAGAGCACGAAGGGTTCCCGAAGGGTTCCCAGTTCGAATCTGGGCTCCCCCTGAGTTAATGTCGAAGAGTCCTTGAGCAAGACTCTGAACCCCTAGTTGCTCCCGGTGAGCAGGTTGGTGCCTTTCATGGTTTCCTCCGCCACCGGTGTATGAATGTGTGTGTGAATGGGTGTATGTAATGCGCAATCTATGTAAAGCGCCTTGGATAAAAGTGCTATATAAATGCACCATTTACCATTTACTGTACATATCCAATATCAATTTGGGGGTCCTTGACGTTGCAAAGTTTGAGAACTATACTGGCCTATGTGGTCATGTCGACACATTTTCCAGTAACCAATCGGCAGGCTGGCGTGTTGACCAGGTGATATTTGCTGTGCCCACCCAGGTGTTGCCAACTCACAGCAATTAAGCTAATGTCCGTGATCAGCGGCTCTCTCGCTCATATTTTAAATTGTGTGTGTGCGAACGCGTGTGCACGTGCCGTGACTGATGAGTGAAACCTGGCTGTTTAATGAGCGTGTTGCATTTGGTGAAGAGGCCCGTTTGCAAAGGGAAACGGACTGGTTTGCTACGGCGGAAGGTCAATACGTGTGTTTGTTTTAACAGCCAATTTAATCTCACTCAACAGTTGGAGGATTAAAAATATAAAAAAATGATTGAAAGAATGGCTGCGCTTTTGAATCTGCAAATTTTGTGTGACGCTTTAGTATAATCGAGTATGTGTGTTTATCTACCAAAAAATAATATTAATAACAAAAAAATGTTAAAATTATGGAGATAAGAGGTTGATGCCTCTAGCGTTTTGTGTGTGTGTGTGTGTGCGCGCGCGCGCGCGCGTGTGTGTGTGTGTGTGTGTGTGTGTGTGTGTGTGTGTGTGTGTGTGTGTGTGTGTGTGTGTGTGTGTGTGTGTGTGTGTGTGTGTGTGTGTGTGTGTGTGTGTGTGTGTGTGTGTGTGTGTGTGTGTGTGTGTGTGTGTGTGTGTGTGCGCTATACTTATGGGGACTAAACCCATGTTCACACAGTCACCTGCAGGGGACCTCTGACAGTGTGGGGACAAAATAGTAGTTCCCCACAACGGTTAGTTAGGGGTTAGGTTTAGGGATAGAGGTTAGGGTAAGGCCACAGGACTTGCATAAAAATGAATGGAAGTCTATGTAATGTCCTCACAAGTGATGTAAATATATAGAGTGTGTGTGTGTGTGTGTGTGTGTGTGTGTGTGTGTGTGTGTGTGTGTGTGTGTGTGTGTGTGTGTGTGTGTGTGTGTGTGTGTGTGTGTGTGTGTGTGTGTGTGTGTGTGTGTGTGTGTGTGTGCGCGTGTGCGTCCGTGCGTGCGTGCGTGCGTGTGCGCGTGTGTGTGTGTGTGTGTGTTTGTCTCGCAGGGTTAGCACGATGGCAGCTCAAGACTATACATAGCGTAATCATCCCCCGGATTAGCGCTGGTCACCTGCACATACATGCGCACACATGCACGTGCACACACACATGCAAAGACATCATCTCTCTCTCTCTCTCTCTCTCTCTCTCTCTCTCATTCTCTCCTTACCCCATGGCACTCTCCCTTTCATCCTCTCTTTCTCTAACACACACACACACACACACACACAGGGGGTTTATGATGTCAGCGCAGTGTGACTAATCTGCTCAGTGACCATGAGACAAAGAGAGAGAGACAGAGACAGAGACAGAGAGAGAGAGGGGACAGGGGGAAAAGAGTGATAGTGGACGGACAGAAGGGAGGAGAGGAGAGGATAGATGGGTAAACAGACAGTGGTCGCCGTAGCTACGGTGCGTAGCGCAGTGATTGGTTATCGATAGTTGTCATTGACGACCGCGGCGACGACAACAGAGATGAGACTGAAAGAGACTCCACGCAGTCCGTCCTACCAGAGGGTACACAACCGTGTGTGTGTGTGTGCGTGTGTGTGTGTGTGCGTGCGCGCGCGCGCGCGTGCATGCGTGCGTGCGTGCGTGCAGAAGAATGTTGTTAGTAGTACCCTGGGTGTGAAAGCATCCGCGTCAGCGCTGGCTATTCATTGTACATCTGCTATTTCTGTGTGAGAAGAAACTAATTTAGAAGGCATTGGTAGAATCTTAATGGGTTAAAATGTGTCTGTGTTTAAAGGAGTAGTTCACCCCCAAAATGACTTTTTTTCTATTGATTAGTCATGCCATGGAGAGTAGAGTTCAATAATATTTTTTGGTTTTTGTCACATTCCTAAGACAAAAATTTGATTCGAGTATTCTTATAAATTTACCCACATTGATTCCGGATGGGGACCCGTTTCGAAACGGGTCCCCATCAGCAACGAATGGGGTAAATTTATTGTTATCACATTTTTGTCTTAGGAATGCGACAAAAAAACTAAAAATATCATTGAACTCTAGTATCCATGGCATGACTAATCAATAGAAAAAAAGTCATTTTGGGGGTGAACTACTCCTTTAACGTGTGTGCATGCATGCTCAAATTATTGGACACAACAGAGGGTATGCGCATGCATAAATTGCAAATCGAGTGGCAAAGTGAGCTGCCCTTTTATCCGTCTGTAAAAAGTGCCCTCTCCAGACCGTGAATGTAGTTTTTCACTATGGTGAAAGAAATGCAAATGCCCCTCTTTCCATGCCATATACCTGAAGGCAGCATTCAAGAGAATTGCCTTGTCCAAACTCTCCTGAACTTGAACGCAGCATCTTATGCCGAACGAATTGCCCTCTCTGTGTAGAAATCCATGCCGTTACGCCACATCTCCAAATATTGCCTTTTTTATGCTTAAGTTTAGTGTGGTATCAAGTACCGGAAATAGCCGACCTCCAAGCTCACAACGCGTCGCAGCGCGACGCGTTGTGAGCTTGGAGGTCGGCTATTTTCCATATTTTCACCAAAAGGCCTTTTTTTTTTTAAATGTCAGCCCCTGCCTCTCTAACATTCTCTGCTCGTCCGTGTGTGTGTGCGTGTGTGTGTGTGTGTGTGTGTGTGTGTGTGTGTGTGTGTGTGTGTGTGCGTGCGCTCACAGGCGGTGCGCAGGCAGAAGGAGCTCCAGCAGAGCGTGCACTGGGCCCAGGAGAATGACAAGGCCCTCCGGCTCATCCAGGAGAGTCTGGCCAACACGGACCGCCACCTCACCGCCTACCTGCACGACCACGTGGACGCACAGCAGCTGCCGCAGGAGGCGCAGGTACTGTATGACCCCCCCCCCCCCCCCCCCCCCCTCAGCCCTCTACCGCAGGGGGTCCGGGACCCCTAGGGGGTCCTCTGAGTTACAGCAGGGGGTCCTTCAAATCTTTGAGCGATAGAAACTTTTCTTCTTCTTTTTTTAGGCTAACCACTTGAAGCCTAATATGTCCATATTCTGATAACTTTAGACAAAAATAGCAGATCTACAGTACAAGCTCACAACGCCTGATGGAGGGGAAAGGAACTGGTTGGAATAACGTGTTCCTTCCACGAGTTGCGTCCAACCGGGGAAACTGCCCCCTGTTAGGTGATAAGAAGCGGCGTGATCACTCCTCATGCATTGAAGGATGACTTCAGTTCGTTGCTTACCCCAGCGCAAGGATTACAGCCTAGCCTTAGGCAATTGACACTGGGTAAAAAATGGGTTACAGAAATCGTGGGGCAAAAAAGAACCCCACAACAAATGTGGTTCTATGTATTCAATTCATCAACAACTCAATAATACAAGCACTATGTAAAAAGGAGAAACAGGAAAAACTGGCGGTAAATGCCACCTCCTTTCGGCGTCACCGCTGGTTTTCTATCTGACTAACATTAATAGTTACATGTCTGATTGATGCCTGATAATATTCCTGGAATGGAGTGTGTCTGGTCGGCAGTTAATGCAAATAGCGATCACCATATCTTCTCCATCTTTTTTCTTTGTCTTACTACGTCTAAAAAGACCCTGGAAAGTTATCTTCAAAAAGAAAACAGCTCTTGAAAAAAAATTAAAAGAAACAAAAGTAAAAACATA
>NC_137831.1:30401889-30496889 GCF_963921795.1 Nannobrachium achirus | reverse complement strand
GCGGTTAATATAAAAAAGAAGAAAAAAAAGTTTCTATCACTCAGATATTTGGAGGACACCCTGTAGTAACTCTGAGGACCCCCTAGGGGTCCCGGACCCCCTGTTGAGGACCCATGTTTTATACATTTGAAAACTTGTGAAATGGGACATTCTGCTTAATGACTTCGTTCTACTTTTGATTGTGTGTGTGTGTGTGTGTGTGTGTGTGTGTGTGTGTGTGTGTGTGTGTGTGTGTGTGTGTGTGTGTGTGTGTGTGTGTGTGTGTGCGCGCGTGTGTGTGTGTGTGTGTGTCGTCCTCCAGGTGACAGAAAGTAAGGCGGAGTTGGAGAAGAGTGTGAAGTTGTCCAGGAAGTTGCGTAAGGAGCTGAACGCCCTGACGGAGTGGCTGGCCGCCACCGACGCCGAGCTCACACAGCGCTCTGCCGTGGACGGCATGCCTCAAGACCTGGACGCAGAGCTGGCCTGGGCACAGGTGACACGCGCACGCCCTCGCGCACAAACACACGCGCGTGGACACCCGTGGGCATGTTTTAACTCTCTTGTTGCAATCAATTAAATCTCTTTGAAGGTCCAAGATGCCATGGTCTCCATAGACCTCCATGTAATTCATAGTGCACGGATCATGCACGCCCATGCTTAGATCATGCACCACGTGTGTGCACGCTGTTCACAGCTTTCAAACAAAAAAATCCGCTTGGAAATCCGTTCAGGCATTCATGAGATAGCAGCCATTATGTTTTTCTGTTTTATGTAAACAAACATGGCTGCCATGTTTGAAAGATGGGGTTGGTATGGGGGTTAAACATGCAATTTCGCGATCGCGATCATGCCTAATACATTTTTTGAGGTCCAAACATTTTTTTGAATAAAAAATGTTTTTTAAAAAAAGAAAATGTTTTTTCTGCCCAAACTCGGGAAACTCGGGGTTGGCACAGGTAGGGTACCTATACAAACTCGGGAAACTCGGGGTTGGCACTGAAAGACATCCTGCATCGTGGCATATTCTATGAATTTTCTAATGTTAGTGAAAGTCTCTGAACGCGTGGCAGTGAATAGCATAATTCGAAAAACAATGTTAGCAGTCATTGAGTTAATTTAGGCTCTGTTGCGTTTTTTTTTTTTTTTTTTTAAATAAGTGCTGGTCACACAGACACAGGCTCACACACAGCCTGCCTGACCCTACCAAGGCTACTGGCTGCATGTTTTCTCATTGACCGCCAACATTGTTTGACCTTCCGGTTACCCCGCAATTAATTGGTGATCCATAAGCTAGCGAATAGCGCCATCCAGCACCACTTTCTACCGAGTCGAGTCTCATTTTTTGCGACTCAAGTACGAGTCTCTTAGCCTCGCAAAAGCCAGACTCTCCAAAAGGAGAGTCTGGGACCCATCCATAGGCAGCTCATTACGATGACGTAGTTACTCACTTTGACTAACAGATTCCTTTACCCAGTCAGTAGCCATCACCGCATCAAGACATCGTCGGCAGAACAGCAAATACTTATTTTACAGATAGAAATCCCAAAAGTGCAAACCCTGTTCTTCTTTTTTAAGTTCCGAGATGCCGTTGATTTCAGATAACTTCGCTTAATGCAGCTTTTATTCGCGATTTGTGAACTCGCTTCGGACATGGTGGCTGCCACGTTTGTTTCCAAAATGTGAGAGGTGCAGCAGCCGCTCGACCAATCAGGGGCGGTGGGAGGCGGGTCGCTCCAAATGCAGCCATTTGATTGGAAATTAGAAAATAATTTCTCGTAATGAGACTGGTATCTTTTTATTTTTAAAGCTCTCTCAGGATTGCTCCCCCCTTATATTTGTAATGCTGAATCTGGACCCTAGTCCTATCAGACGCGCTCAAGCGACATTTTGGCGCTTGAGGTTCCATTTGCTCATACAGAGCTTGGCAAGGCAGCATTTTCTATCAGTGCTCCACTTGCATGGAACAAGCTCCAAAAATCATTAAAAATAAAATATCTGCCGGCCTTAGGCCAATTTAGGATGATGGTTTCAAACACCTTTGTTCTAAACTGTATATGTTTTAATTACTTTAGCTTTTTTTTAGTTTCTTGAACTTTCTACAGTTTTCAAGTATTCTCTTTTTGATTATTTCAAAGGATGTCTGTAAATGTATGTATGTTGTTGTTCATTGTTGTATCTCGGTTGCGTTGTAAATGAGTGCTTGCTCTCAATTGTATTTCCGAGTTTAAATAAAGGTAACAAACAGGGACACCAGACCGAGAAAGGAAGCACATTTTTGATGACGTAGCTCGGCTACGAGTCTCTCACTGGCGTCCCCGTCTCCGGTCTCCAGTCTGTGCAGGAGGAGACGGTGAAGCGGCAGCCCCAGCTGCAGGCGGTGGTGGAGCTGGCGGAGGCCCTGAAGGCGGTGCTGAGGGGCCACGGGGGCCTGGTGGACGACAAGGTCAGCCTGCTGCGCTGCAACTGGATCGCCGTCACCTCCCGCGCCGAGGAGTGGCTCAACCTGCTGCTGGTACGTATGTTGCAGTGCGCGTGTGTGTGTGTGTGTTTACGATTTTTGTGACCAAATAATTTGCACTTTACGATATTATCGCGATAATCTAAATATCCCAACATCCACTATCCGGGCGTGGAACATTTGCCCCAAAAATAGCAGATCTACAAGCGCACAACGTGCTTTGAGCTTGTAGATCGTCTATATATTAGGGCTGGGATGCGATTAAAAATGTTAATCTAATTAATTACAGGCTCTGTGATTAATTAATTGCAATTAATCGCATTTTAATCGCACATCGATATTTGACCTGAGAAGCATTTTTTTCAAGTAAAACACATTTTGTTGTACGAGTGAATCAACAAGTGAGTTTTTTAAATCTAAATTTCGCATCCACTGGGCCAAGCAAAGCGCTCTGATTGGCTACTTCTCCCTTTGCGTTTGTTGTCCCTTCTTGGTTGGTGCATCGCTATGATCGGTATGCCCAAAACTGAAGGTTCTGTGGTGCAAAAACTAAGTGCGATTAAAATGCGTTCATTTTTTTAATCGCGTTAATTTTCTGTAATGAATTAATCGCAATTAATCAGTTAAAGTCCCAGCCTTACTATATATATATATATATATTTTTTTTAAACACTTTATTTTCATTTTTCATTTTCAACAAATAATCATACTTGTACATAATTTTAAATTCTGCAATTAGATCGTCTATTTTTTGGCAAAGAGATTTGGTGGAGAGTGGAAAAAAAGACTGTATCAAGTACCGGTACGTTATTTTCCAGGTCCGTTTGACCAATTATAGTATGGTTAAGTATGGTACTGGATATGCAGCTCGGCAAATAAAAGGTGAATTGATCCCATTGCGTGACGATGATAATGACGAGGATAATTTCACGACAAACGCTAACAACGATTATCGCCCCATCCCTAATGTGTGTCAGAATCGGTCTCTATTGTCACGACACATTTACAAGAAAGGTGGGTGAAATGATGAGAATGATGAGTTAAATTGTTAATGGCGACGATACCATGCTTCTCTCTGTGTCTCTCAGGACTACCAGCGGCAGATGCAGAAGCTGGATGGAGAGATGGCGGAAGTGAATGAATGGATAGACGGAGCGGAGAGAAAGATGGAGGAGATGGACCGAGAGGGCCCCAACGACGCTGTGCTCAAGGTTCTCTTCATTCTCTCTCTTCTCTTTCGTTCTGTTCAGCATTTTCCGCGATTTCTTCCCAGGCACTCAACTCTCAAATACCTGGAACGCGCCCGAGTCGCGTTCGATTTTAACCACTTTAACCATTATTGTATGCTTTAACTTTAGAAAAATAGCAGATATACAAGCTCACAGCGCGGCACCGAGTGCCGCGCTGCGAGCTTGTAGATCTGCTATTTTTGAAAAATCGTGAAAATGAGTGCAAGTCTTTGAATATCTTTGACCCGATCTTTGACCCGACTTCTAAAGCCTTCCTCTAAATCATGCTGTTCTCAAACTTTTTCATGTCAAGGACCCCCAAAATTACAGGTATTTGGCCACGGACCCCCATCTCAAAATATGTTGTTCCAGGGACCACCCAGAAGCAAATATTTGATTTACAAATGTTCGCTTTTAAGTAGATATATTCAAAGAAAGAAAGAAAGAAAGAAAGAAGAAAAGAAAAGAAAAGAAAAGAAAAGAAAAGGAAAGGAAAGGAAAGGAAAGGAAAGGAAAGAAAAAGAAAGAAAAAGAAAGAAAATGGAAAAGACACTAGTATAAACTTCTGTCAACCACGTGGCGTTTAACCCATTCAGAACGGGTACACATTATTGTGTAACATTATTTTATGCTTTAACTATTGAAAAATAGCAGATATACAAGCTCACAGCGCGGCACCGAGTGCCGCGCTGCGAGCTTGTAGATCTGCTATTTTTGAAAAATCGTGAAAATTAGAATTTTGACCCGATTCTATAAGTGTCTTTTGAATCCTTCTAAGATTTTTTGAAAACCCTATGTTTCTATGTCAGCAATCTGGCTAGCCATCGTTCTCAAACTTTTTCATGTGAAGGACCCCCAAAATGATATGTATTTGGCCACGGACCCCCATTACAAAATATTGAGTTCCAGGGACCACCCAGAAGCAAAATTTGAAAATGCATATATTCAAAGATTTGCACACATTTTTTACGACTTTTTCAAAAAAAATTCACTGGCTAAAGCATTCAATAATTCTAGTCCTAAATAAGTGACCATTTGAAGCTTTTTCTTCATTGTTGAAATTCACGACCCTGTGTGTGTATGTGTATGTGTGCGTGTGCTGTGCGTGTGCTGTGCGTGTGCTGTGCGCGTGCTGTGCGTGCTGTGCGCGTGCTGTGTGTGCGTAGACGATGCGCGCGGAGCTGCAGCTGATGCGCGGCAGGATGGAGGAGGTGCGCTCCCTGGCTGACGAGCTGATGGCCACGCGGGGCGAGAACTGTCAGAACCACATCAGACCCCGGCTGGAGCACCTGGAGCACCGCTTTGAGCACATCTCCCAGCGCATCACCTCTGGACTGGTACGAGGGAGGCAGGCAGGGAGGGAGGGAGGGCAGGGAGGGAGGGAGGGAGGGAGGACAGGGTAACTAGGGGGTGGGCGATATGGAAAAATAGTTGTATCACGATACACAATCTTATTACGATTCTTTTTCATGTTGGTTTTTATGGTTTTTATGTATTTTTCAAGTTGCTTATATATAATATATATATAACCACCTACAGTTAGCCGGGGACCCACAAGCCCAAAAGCTCAAGGAATAGGGTAGGACCTGTGATTTTCTGCCGTACTTTTTATTTCTGTTTTATATATTAGTTTGGTCATTAAGGTCCACAGAATGAGAGGCCTGCTCTGCCGGAAACATCGCCAAAAAAAAGTTATGGCCATTTGTATATTCACTGTCCCATTGACTCCACTAGAAATATTAAATAAAAATGGATTCAGATTCATGAAGAACCCCGATGTTTCCAGCAGAGCAGGCCTCTCATTCTGTGGACCTTAACTTCTTCGGTGCCATATTTAAAGTGGGACCTCTTATATTGCCGTTTCGCCAACAAAGGGTTAAAAAAATAGTGTGCACGCTGGTGCACACATTCGTGCACAGATCATGCACTATGCATGTGCATGCTTTTCACAGCTTTCAAACAAAAAAATACGCTTGGAAATCCGTTCAGGCATTCAGGAGAAGGCAGCCCTTATGTTTTCTTCAAATGTAAACAAACATGGCTGCCATGTTTGAAAGATGGGGTTGGTATGGGGGTTAAACATGCAATTTCGCGATCGCGATCATGCCTAGTACACTGTTGGAGGTCCAAAACATTTTCTTTTTCAAAAAATGTTTTTGAATTTATTTTTTATTTTTTATTTTTTTATTATTTTAAAAAAAAAAGACGTCCAAAAGACGGGGAGGCAGGGAGGTCCATAGTTAAAAAGACGTTTTTATTATAGAAAACGTCTTTTTTGGCAGGGTGAGTGTTAATGACCAAACTAATAGATAAAACCGAAATAAAAAGTATGTCAGAAAATCACAGGTCCCCACACAGGTCCCCTCCCATTTTGGTGACTAGGTCCCCGGCTAAGGTAAAAAAAAAACTAGAAGAAAAAGGAGTAACAGACCATTTAGACCAGTGGTCCTCATTATGGGGTACTGGGACTCTCTGGGTTCCTTTTGGGAGGTCTAAATTGATCCTTACAAGCATGTAACTCTGACGAGCTCGCAGCGTGGCACTTGTGAGCTTGTATGTATATCTGCTATTTTTCAATAGCTAAAGTATAAAATAATTAAGGCCCCTCCACATTGGGCCCTAGTATCTCCAGTTCCACTTAACTCAGTCCCCCCTTGTGACGCCCCTGTGTGTGCTCACCAGACTGCGGCTACAGCTAAGGAGTTGGACCAGTACCACAGCGAGGCGGAGATCTGGCTGGGTCTGCTGGAGGAGGAGGCCAACCAGGGGGAGAACCTCCAGGAAGACGACTTCCAGGAAAACAAGGTCAACCTCAGCCCCGCCGTCACCTTTATTGTCACACCACAGGTTTACAGCAGGGCCGACAAAGTGGGTGAAAAGTGTTGTTTTCTTTTTCTCTGAATATATACGAGCTCCCCCGTCGCTCGCAGTCGCCGGGAAAGGGACAAAGGAAGGAAAGAGAAAGAACAAAGAAGACAGGTCCGATATTCAGATATTCCTGATATAGACGGACATACACAAGGAACATGGTTAGAAGAAATGGCAGTGGAAGGAGACAGTTAAAATAGCAGTAGATATACAGTAGTAGTAGTCTAACCTAACGCGGACATTCTATGGCCTCTACAGATCTCGTCGGCTACTCCGGCGTCTCGGAATGGGCGCAGCGGGGGACATGACTCCTGCTGCGGTCCACTTTGAGTAAATGAGGAAGTGATCCACGGTGGAAAACGAGTGATAAATCATAGCGATTTTATAATGATAATGGATGAACCTAAACAAACCAGTTCACATGAACAATACTGATGTAAAATAAGATCTCTGAACGGCTACATATATTTTATATACAATTAAAATGTCGTGAGCCACAGTTACAGTGGTGCTACTGCTATCCCAGGATTTTCTTACTTGAAAAGTCTGGATCCTGAGGCTACAGTAGTAGCAGATACTATACAAATAAATATATATATATATAAATATAAATATATATATATATATATATATATATATATATATATATATATATATATATATATATATATATATATATAGAACAGAGACTGTTGTGCATAATAGTGTGCAGGTGAGACATCATTTAGCATCATATATATCAGGCATGGCATGTTAATGTACAGTACGTTCCAGTTGCGCATACATAAAAAGTAATCCTGCGTGGCGGCCTGTGTCATCAGGAGAGTATGATGGTAGCCAGAAAGAAGCTCTTCAGGAAGATGGTGGTATGGCGTTTGATGCAACGGTAGCGCTTACCTGGCCATACTCGCGGGAGCGGCAAGAATAGATCGCGGCAGGGGGGCGGCGAGTGTCCTTGATGATTCGCTCTGCTTTGACTGCGCGCCGATTCGTATCGCCTCTGGAAGCCTGTCAAAAACCCTTACTTTTCAGGGTTTTCAAGGTAGCAAAAGTAGAAGACCTACAATAAACCAGAAGATTCGGCTGCCCAACCGGGCAGCCGAATCGTCATCAGACGACAGAATGCAGCACAGACCTTGTGCTGCACCACGCAAAAAACATGTAATACATTTAAGTTCAGCTTTGAGTTTAGTGGAGTATTTACAATTTCCAGTACTTTTACTTCTACTCCACTACATCTCAGAGGCAAATATTGTACTTTTACTCCACAGCAATTATTTGAAAACTTTAGTTACTAGTTACTTTGTAGGTTTTGATTATTCTAACAAAACATACACAACCACTTCAGCATCATAAACATTTCGACCATTTGAAAATAGCCAAACCTACAAGCTCACAATGCGTTGCGATGCGACACATTGTGCCTACTTCAAGACAAGTACATTTTGAGGCCAATACTGTTGTACTTTTACTGACACACTGCAACTCTGGAGGAGTTCTGACTCATCTCCATCCACTACTACATCCCTGACCTCTGGGGGTCGGGCGAATCCGCCACCTTCTCACCTCACTTTATATAACGTTACCTCGTCTCTCTGTCCTTGTTGGGAACATTCGGTTCTCTCGCAAAGTCACGATAGCGGCGTGTGCACACACATTCAGTACACACACACACACACACACACACACACACACACACACACACACACAGACACACACACACACACACACACACACACACACACACACACACACACACACACACACACACACACACACACACACACACACACACTCAATCACAAAACGTATAGCTATATTTTCGTTGCCCTACCCCTTATTCCTAAACTTCTTTGCCCTTTTTTACTATTTTGAAAAACAAATTTAAATACTCCAAGTAGCCGATCTACATCTACACGTTGTGAGCTTGTAGATCAGCTATTTGAAATGTATAAAAAGGTTTTTGAAATAGTAAAAAGGGGTTTAGGGATAAGGGGTAAGGCATGGACAACATATAACTCTAATTGAATTCCTTGTACTTCTTCGCATGTGTCTGCACATGTACATTCTTTGTGTGCGTGCGTGCGTGGATGTGTGTACATACGTGTGTGTGTGTGTGTGTGTGTGTGTGTGTGTGTGTGTGTGTGTGTGTGTGTGTGTGTGTGTGTGTGTGTGTGTGTGTGCGCGCGCGCGTGCGCAGGACTGCGAGGAGGTGGCGGTGAACGAGTTGCTGGCGCGCGGGGAGAACCTGCAGAAGAGGGCGCCCGACCAGGACAAGAGAGAGAGAGTCAGACTGAAACACAACCAGCTCAACAGCAAGTACAACACAGTCAAGGTAACAGGCACGCACGCACACACATGTACAGACACACATACTGTAAGGCTGTCACGATTATGAGATTTTACGTGGCGATTGTCAGTTTGTCACACAAATAATTGCGATTGACGATTTAACTGTGTTTTTGTTGCTGAACACAGGAGCTTATGAGTAAAAAATACATGTCACGTTGCACAGAGAAGATATGACAAATATAACCTACAAATACAAAGGAATGACTGGCATATTTAATAACTTTATTCTTCATACCTTTGTGGTGGAAATAACCGATCTACGAGCTCACAACGCATCGAATCGCGATGCCTTGTGAGCTTGTAGATCTGCTATTTCCACTGCTTTTTGATAGTCTTTGAAACTATAAGAACATTTCTCAACGTGGAAATGATTATGACGATCGTGTGAAATAATTGAGATTACCTCAAATGATTGCGATTAGGCGATTATGTAATCATTGTGACAGGCCTACATGCACACAAACACATACTGTACAGTGCACACACACTCTGTAATTTATCCACAGATCAATACAAGCTAACGGTGTGTGTGTGTGTGTGCGTGTGTGTGTGTGCGTGTGCGTGCACGCGCGTGCAGGACCTGCGCGTGACCAGGAACAGGAAGGCCATGGCCATGGCGCCCCAGTGGTACCAGTACCGCAGGAAGTCACATGACCTGCTGGCCTGGCTGGACGACATCCAGCGCAGCGTGGAGCAACTCCCCGACCCCCCCGAGGAGAAGATCGTCAAGGTAGCACGCCGCTGTCGTCGGGCAGGAAACCTCTTATCTGCGTTATTCTAGCTATTTGCGTTTTTTTCGTACGTTAAATTAAGATCCGGAGCCGCTTTAACCATTGTTTTATGCTTTAGCTATTGAAAAATAGCAGATATACAAGCTCGCAGTGCGGCACCGAGTCCCTGGAACATAATTTGAGACTGGGGTCCGCAGCCAAATACATGTAATTTTGGGGGGTCCTTGACCTGAAAAAGTTTGAGAACCACTGATTCAGAAGAAGGATTTAGAAGACATAGAATTGGGTCAACATGTTCAAAGACGCAGCATGGACTCGGCCGCGCTGTGAGCTTGTATATCTGCTATTTTTCAATAGTTAAAGTGTAAAAGAGCAATAATCCGTTCCAGGACTTGATCACACTACGGCGTCACACAAAAGCAGCAAAAGTAGCAGATCTACAAGCTCGCTTCGAGCTTGTAGATCTGCAACTTTTGCCGCTTTTGAATTTTGAATCCTGAAAAGTAAAGTTTTTTGGACGTACAGAACGAGGTTTCCGCCCCACAGACAGAGACGATAATAAGTACATGAACACATGAACATTATACTGTTACACTTCCACCAGCACATACAGTATACTGTATGTACACAAATCTGCATATGAGTATGTACGTACAATCTCTCTCTCTCTCGCTCATCTCTTCTCCCCTGTCCTCCTCATCGCATTCTCCATCGCGAAATATTTGATGTCTCTTTATTGGATTTATTTAAAACATTGGGGACCCTATTTTAACGGCAAGATCTATTAATTTAAGTGCTGCCGAGCAGTGCTACACATGAACTCGGCAGCCGCACTGTGGCGCTCAAATCATTGTAAATGCCAATATGGATTTGTGCACCCGTTGAGTGCCGACGTTTCATTTTCGCTTGATATGTTTTTATAGGGAGACAATACAATCATGGCTGATGCAGCAATTGAAACTTTTCAAGGAATATAGAGAATTTTGAATTAAAACAAATCCCTTGAGAATTGTTGAGCTATGGGCGAGTCGAACTGCAGTGTCCTTACAACCAAACATTTATATTTGCGCTCAAGACGTGGTCTGACCACCGCATTGCGCCCCTTAATTAACATATGAACACCCAATGCTGGCGAGTCTTAAACCTTAAGTGTTCAGTGCGACTTGCATAATAAGATGTTGGCGTCATCACTTAATTAACGCATAAGACCTGAGAATAAGACACTCAAAATTGTTCCCCTAAATGTTTTAATTAAGAGGAGAGAAAATGTTGATTTCCCTCTCCTCTCCTCTCCTCTCCTCTCCTCTCCTCTCTTTCTCATCATCGATTTGGATTCTGTGGTCGAGTCTGTTTGCAATTCAAATCCCCAAAATATAAATATTTCATTTCAAAGTGGAAATCGTTGAAATCGTTGAAATCGGAGTGCTGATCGAGTGCTCCCCCCCGCCTCTCTCTCTCTCTCTCTCTCTCTCTCTCTCTCTCTCATTTCTGAGAAGAATGAATCAGCACAAAGACAAGGAAGGTGTGACCCCTCCGGCCACACCTCCAGGTCTCTCTCTCTCTCTCTATCTGTCTGTCTGTCTGTCTGTTTTCATTGACGTGTGTGTGTTCATTTCCAGATAACCACTATGACATTCCGCTGAGCGGTCTCTGCCTGCCTCATCACCGCAACGCACCACCATGCCACGCTGTCCGTCCGTCCGTCTGTCCGTCTGTCTGTCCCCTCTTTGTCTGTCTCGCTCTTGTTGTCCCACAGCCCTCGTGGGGGCCGTCCCGCCCCCCGTCCTGTCCTACACATTCTCACTTGGGTTGCTTGCTTCTTCTTTTGATTTATTTTTTATTTTTGAATAGCTCCCAGGAAGAGTGCCCCAGCCCCCGATCCCGACCCCGACCCCCTGGCCCCACTCAACCCACACACACAAACAACTTAAGCACAATACATACCCCATTCTGACGTCCGAAACTTTCATTCGGAAAAGGAGCGGTGCTGGAACTGTTCGCTCACTGTTTCGAGCCACACCGCGTCGTGAGCTCATAGTAGTGCTTTCTTAAACTTTTTTTTTCTTTTTTTATGGAAATGATTCGATTTTTGCCTTTTATTTATTATGAAATACTTTAGAAAACTTTAGTTTTTAATGTATGAAAAGTTGTGATTTCTTATTTTTAAAACTTAAATCTCATATATAATACTCGCAAAACATAAAAATCGGTCTGCGACACATAAAGATTGGTCCGAAACAGAAGATTTCCCAACGTCAGAAGGAGTATGTATTGGCCTATTAGCTGTATTTCAAAGGATTGTACCTTCAAAGGATAAAAACACCTGTACTGGTTGATGTCAATAAAAGTCTCAATGGCAGTGTGTGCCTCCTAACTGCAGCACCTATCTCGTCATTTCCTATGGCCAGAAGCGGAAAACATTTTATCGATATGGCTTCCTTGTGCACTGTACAGTATTTGTATTGGTGTGGTTTACAGTAGTCTGGTGTTGCTAGACGTATCAGAGATCTCCGCCTACTAATATACCTGATCAGGTCAAGTCAAGTCACGTTTATTTATATATCTCTACTTCATATGACAAGCGCAGACTCAATGTGCTTAAAAACAAAAATAAACAAGAGAAAATGCAATGGTCAACGAAGACACAGAATGCACATAATGAAATAATTATGATGAACACATACTGTGAGAATGAATTAAAATAAAGTGACAGTAGAATAAAAAATTCTAGACAAGTAAATTCAACGTTGGGGGCTAGAAAAGCTCAGAGAACGGTCGGCTGCTAGGAAAAACCTAACAAATCCTGATATCTGCCCAGTATGAATGATATCAGGATTTGCATTGTTGCTAAAGTGCGGTTTTAAAAAAATATATATTTTCACCCATGTTCAAGCGTGAAATTGAGATCATAATTGTTAGGTGGGAGATCTCCGAGACGCCTGACTACGTGAGACTTCGGTACAAACAAGATATGCTGTCCTTTTCGTTCATGTACCGTGGCGTGAATGTACGCTTTCTTTTCGTCCTGTTTATTTTGTCTTCGACTCCCGAAGTGTGGGGGCTAATTGTGTGTGCGCACTTTCCTACACCCACGCTGGACTTTAAAAAAATAGCCAATAGCGAGTGACCTGCCCCTCACCCCCACTCCCCTGGGTTGGTTTTTCTATCCAATAGGAGATTGGCTCAGAGTTCGAGGAGAAGAGGGCGGACCTTAAGGAGGTGCAGGGCTTAGCCAGTCAGCTGTCAGAGGGCGGAGCCGCCAAGCTAGTGGAGCCCCGCCTACTCCAGTTGAACACACGCTGGGTTGAGGTGGAGGGCAAGTTCGTACCCTTCAAAAGACAATGTGTGAGTTTCCTACAGGCCTGGTTTTATCTTCACTAACCATGATTACCGTTGTTGTCGAGCAGAAACCTTGTATCTCCATATTAACATTTTTAAACTTTCCATGTTTGTTTGTTTTTTTGATAGCCCTACTTCGTTGTATAACCTATTAAGACCTGAGGTCGATTCTACGAATGCCTTCTAAATCATTTGTTTAAAAAATAAATCCAAAATGTAAAAAAATAGTAGATGTACAAGCTCGCAGCGCGGCGCGAAGAGACGCACCGTGAGCTTGTATGTCTGCTATTTTCGAACACAAAGAAAATCTAAAATGACACGGATGCTTTGCCAGTTTTGATGGGATGAGTGTCCCACAAAAGCAGCAAAAATAGCCGTTCTAAAAGCTCTCAGCACTTTGCACTTCGACGCGTTGAGAGCTTTTAGATGGTCTATTTCTCTACTTTATAGCTCTGAAAGTGATCAAGTGTGTCAGGGTTTTATACACATTTTAAATGTTTTGGACATACAAGGTTTCCGCCCGACAACAACCACACGGCATACTAACTGAACTCTCCAACGACAATGTGGCCTGGGTTTCTATTCACTAACACAATAACTCGACAAGACAAGTTTATGTTACTAACGCTATAGCCAAGTTCACATGCAACCAAAGATGATGTCTGCTGCGAATAGGCCTCTTCTATACAAAAGTCTTAAAGGTAGGGTAAGTGATTTCACAGACGTTTCAGTTTCAACTGAAACAGTTTTTTTTTCTCCTCGCAAAGTAATATGTATTAACTTTGTAAAGGAGTAATAAGTGATAAGTAACATATTACTTTCCTAAGTAATATTGCCCAACACTGACAGGGACCTGTATTAAAGGAGTAGTTCACTCCCAAAATGACTTTTTTTCTATTGATTACTCAAGCCATGGAGACTTGAGTTCAATAATGTTTCTCTGGTATTTGTCGCATTCCTAAGACAAAAAAAAGTTATAGAGAGATAGAAATATGACAAATACTAAAAAATATTATTGAACTCAAGTCTCCATGGCATGAGTAATCAATAGAAAATGTTTCATTTTGGGGGTGAACTACTCCTTTAAAGTTAGGAGTATTCATGACCCACTGTCAGGCCACCTGACACCTGCTGAGAAACATTGCTACAGTAGATATTTCTTGTGTTCAGACTGGTCTTTCGAAGAGCCCACTGAGCTCTAAAACCTACAGTTGAGACCAAAGATTCAAGCCGAGACAAAACAAATGTCATTCCAAATTTATACTTTGTTGTACAATGTCGATTTACAAGCTCACGACATGCCTCATCCGTGTTGTGCCGCGAGCTTGCAGATTGGCTATTTTTTTGTATTGTTGTACGTCAGAGCATAAATTAAGCAATAGAACAGAATTACTCTTTGGGGAACTTGGTACTGTGTTGTTTTTTTGTTTTACTATTAAACAGACATTGTTTTAGAGGTCATTTTGATTACAATCTCCCTTTCAAAAGGATCACACTTCAGAGTTGAGTTCATTTTTTTAGGGTTTGTTTGTTTTGCTGCATTGTGGTGTGTTTTTTACACGTGTGTACATGTGAAACGTGCTCACATGCTCCAAGTCTCATTGGTTTTGCCCTGTCTTTGACTCTGTCTCACCGCATGCCCACCCTCCCCGTCAACCACTCACAATAACACGCCTGCCCCCATGCAGTTCCCCGACCAGCCAATCACTGAAGATGTATGTATCCCAAGTCACCCAATCACAATAAAGCACTCCCGAGAACACCACACTCCACAGCTCTGTCGAAACAAGCAAAGTGTATACATCTGACATCATCATAAATCACTTCAAACATGGAGAAATCGTATATTTTTAGTTGGTTTCTCCTGGTGAAACACGTGTTTTGTCATTTAAAAGGGTTGGGTTATGGTGAGATTCTGATGATGATTGAGGGAAAGGGCATCCAGTACCTAACAAATAGCACTGGAGTTTAAAGGAGGACTTCGCCACTTTTCAACCTATCTTCATATAATAGGTCCTCACTAATGTTCATAATAAAATAGCGCAATTTTTTTCTACTCGGTCCAAGTCTCCTAGGAGAGCTGTGGGAAGTTCAGAATCCATCGTCTTGTGACATCATCATTTTCCCAAAAAGAAAATTTATCAATATTTTTAAAAAAAATATTTCGCAAGAATAATGGCTTACACTTTAACATTGCAACTTTTCAGGAATAGAAAGCCTGCAGTTTCTATTGGCTTGGATTCCCAATCGATGATGTCACAAGACGATGGGTTTCTGACCTGCCCACAGCCCTCCTCTGAGAAAAAAAAAAATATATATATATATATATATATATATATATTTTTTTTTGTGAGGACCAATTATATGAAGATAGGTTGAAAAGTGGTTAAGTCCTCCTTTAAGGACAAAACTACCGTAAGAACAAAAAAAGGCTATACGTGCATATGAACAACTAACCACATGAACCCTTGCGTCCCTATTGTGAGGGTGAAGATTTAACAACGAAAATAGACAATTTCTAAAGGTCACTACGGGGAGAAAAGGAGCGGATCAAGCATAGGATGCCCTGTCCAACGAAGTATATACTTTGTGGGGTTTAAGTGGACAAGTGGTCAAACTCTGGTCTCCTTTCATTTCACCACCACACAAACAAGCACATACACAAGTACACCTGTCAGAGGTAGTACAATGTTGTACCGCAGTGGTCAGGATGTGTGGTACAACATATTTTGAGATGAGGTTCCGCCGCCAAATACATGTGATTTTGGGGTTCCTTGACATGAAAAAGCTTGAGAACCACTGATTTAGAAGACATTATAGAATTGGGTCAAAATATTCAAAGACTTTTCACGATAAGAAAAGAAAAAGGTGATCTACAAACTCACTGCGTGGCACTCTGTGAAGCGCTGTGAGCTTGTATATCTGCTATTTTTCCAGGTCTAAATGAGTTAAGCGTCAAGATTAAGCTCGAGTTGCATCTCTTGCAATGAAATGAGTTATAAAAAGTATATTGACATTCTCAATACTACACAGTCAAATCCTTAGTGTTCGACTAAACAAATGAACGCTTATAGGTCTATTTGGTTACACAGTACACACTCTTCAGGAATTAGCATTGAGGATTTTAGCATAATTTGTATCCATCATTATAGAAACAGCAGGCAAACCACAGCATGAGATGGGGCCAAATGTTAGCCATAGCTTTGCATAATGTAATGTAAACGGTAGCTTGGTTTTAGCTTGATTAATAATAATAAAAACACAGTTATATAGAGACAGTAGCACTAAAGCTGTGGTTCCCATAACTTTTTAGCTTAATACCCAAAAGAGAAATTAGACTTTTCCCCAGCACCCAAACTAGTGAAAATGGCATTTTCACTGCTTAAACTTAAACTTTTATTTATGGAACTTATTTTGTTTATTTAATGTATAAAATAGTTCAATATTTCAGTTGTGATTATTATTATTATATCTTTTTTATGGAAGACACAAAAAAAGGGATACTTACTCGTGACCAATAACAACTGGTCTGCAACCCAAACATGTGTCCCGACCCACTATTTGGGAAAGAGTCACACTAAAGACGTCACATCACCCTTTTACTGACTATGGGTGGGACGGTACGAGGTAACTCACAATTTAATACCATATTTGGCCCTCGATATTTGCGATAATTGATGTATTACAAGACATCTGTGACACGATATCTGTAAGTGAAGAAGAAAAGAATACCTATAAAAAAAAGCATACATAGCTGGACACATTAAAGAGCTAAGCATGCAGTGTATGTACAGTATGCTTTTAGGTAAACGATGGAGAGTGCTTTCTTAATAATTCAATATGATAAAATATCGATATTTGCCTCCGCGATACTCTAGGATAACTCTAGGATAAGGGGGAGTACAAGCGATATACAGTATTGTTATGATATGGATTTGTTTTTAATGACATATCAAAGGCATATTCACAAGTGTGGTGGTGAAGTGAAACGACCCAACGAGTAGATATTTGCTGTGGGGGAAGAAACCTCTTATCTCCATATTAAATTAAGACCTGGAATTATTTTATACTTTACCTATTGAAAAATAGCAGATATACAAGCTCATAGCGCGGCACCTCATAGCGAGTGCCGCGCTATGATCTTGTAGATCTGCTATTTTTGAAAAAATCTTGGAACACGTGTGCAAATCGTTGAATATATCATGGTCAAAGCAAACATTTGTAACTCAGATCTTTGCTACCGGGGGTCCCTGGAACAACATATCATGAGATGGGGGTCCGCGGCCAAATACCTATAATTTTGGGGGCCCTTGACATGTAAAGGTTTGAGAACCACTGATGATAGCAACATGAGTTTTTCAAAAAACCTTTTAGAAGACATTATAGAATCGGGTGAAAATATTCAAAGACTTGCACACATGTTCAGGATTTCTCAAAAATAGCAGATCTACAAGCTTGCAGCGCAGCACTCAGTGCCACACTGTGAGCTTATATATCTGCTATTTATAAAATGTTCATGAAATAATAGTTGAAGTAATAATACGTAATAATGTTTTCCTTCCAGTTCTTAATGGGTTAACTGCCTACTTGATCACACTACAGCGTCACACAAAACTATCAAAAATAGCAGATCCACAAGCGGCGTGTTTTGAGCTTGTAGATCTGCTATTTACAGCATTTATTTAAGCTGTTTTGGCATTTTAATCCTGAAAAGTATCAGTTTTGGACATGTGAGGTTTCCACCCAACGGAGGCGACGTTTTGCATTTAGAGTGTGAGAGTCATCCAGGCATCTCCATTGCAGGCGCTGCACTCTCATTCACACTCTATATTCCATAATGACATTGTTCAATTGACTATTAGACCCAGGGACTGCATAACCACCGAACCACTTAACCACTCAAACCCTATTGTAGTTGACCGGAGTCCCTCAGGGCTCTGTACCAGTATATTTTCGGTGGTTTTCAAGGTCCGTTGTTTATGCTGTATTTGAGCCACGGACCACCATTTGATGAGATTTAGCCTCCGACATAACAATTCTTCTGCATTCTCTACTTGTGTAGAATTCTTGTAAATTAAGCAATGCAGATGTTTAACAATATAATTCAACTCTTGAGAGAGTGAAATAAAACCAAATGGACCCATTTCGTTTCATTTTACACTCTCAAGAGTTAAAGATCTTAGTTAAAGATAAGGGTTCATTTGGTTACCAACTCTCCATCATTTAGCTGGCGACCACCTGGAACCCCCTCAAGGACCACTGGTGATCCCCGGGCCACTGGTTGAAAACCACATGGAATAATGTCGCTGAAAATAACAGATCTGTGACGCGCTGTCAGCTTGTTGACCGAGCTATTTTCCTGCGAAAGTCTTCCCCACAATAAGGATGCTATGGGTTTACCAAAAAAAAAGAATTGTGAACTCACTTGTTGTGAGCTTGTCGATTCACTTTCTTCCTTTATTGTCAGATTTGTTTAATAATTTAATTATATGCCCCAAAATTGGGCACGACAGGGTTGACGTGGTTATTGAGCTCTGCATCAAAAGGAGCTTTGTTGACAATAAGCAAAAGAGAAGCATTTATTGGAAAAGGAATGGAGAGCTAGCAATGAGGGAAAGCTGAGGGGGGAAAAAGAGCTGATTTCCATCACTGAGGCCGTATGCTTTTTGAGTCGGTCAAAGCACTGGAATCAGGATTAAACAGCATCACATCCTAAGATTTAAAACAAAAAATCTATTTGACTGAAGCTTTAACTGTAGTTTGAACTTGTCTTGTGATGGTTGATATAAACCAGTGGTGGGAAAAGTAATCTGGATCTCTTCTCCACTAGTCCCCACCCTAACATTTTGGTCTAGTTTTTATCTGTTGACGAAAAATTACAATATATTTAGTCTTTGTTTTAGTCACCATATAGCGTCATCGTCGTAGTTTTAGTCAACAAAATGAACACTGCAACTACAGTAACCATTATGTTACCTTTTCCATTAATCGTATAATCAATATGCACAGTTTTATATATAGAAGTTTTATACATCAATAAACCATTTAAGCTCTATTTTATACTTTGCCGCACAACAATAGTCATAATACCAAATCTACGTACAAGATCACAGTGAGCTATTTCCACTACTTTCACTATGTATTAAAACATATATATCAATTATCTAATTTTTTAATAATCAATTAAATGGTTAGTTCTATCAAGTGTTGTAGCCCTACAACCGACATATCTCTTGACTTCAACCAACTTCTTCATAACTCTAACTCTATAATAGTACTATACAAAAATAAAATACTGTTACAGACAAGTGGCTCTCAACTGGTATCATGATCCGAATTTATGCCTTGATCACTATTAAATTGAACAGAATATATTTTTGTTTTGTCAAACAAAACACAATAAACAACAACCAAGTATTACTGCATAGACAACAACTCTACACTGTACAGGCCTATCGCACCTCCAACGGTGACCATGCTTTCAAACCAAGATCAGTTTCCTTGATTCTATATCGATTCTATTAAATCTTTTAGAGGCAGAAACCTGGCTTTTATCAATGCTATTATTTTAGTCAGTATTGTTGGATGTTGGTTGAAGTCAAAAGAAGTCCCTTTATTAGACGTGTGGTCCCAGGTGTTATTTGTGGTGATAACTAGCATGTGTTTGGAGATTTCATTATTTGGTCGACTTTAGTTTGTACGTGTTCTCTGAACTTTTCCCAAGTTTTTTTTTGTTTTGAATATCCGACTGACTTTGTGTATGTGTGTTTGCTTCCACATGCACGCGTGCACACGCGTGTATTTGTGACGGTATATGTGCGTGTGTGCTTGTGTGTTTGTGCATATGTGTGTGTGCGTGCGTGTACCATAGGAGTACCTGTCAGAGCTCCAGTCCCTGCTCCATGCCGTCTCGGTGGCAGATTTCCAGCTGAACTCTCCTGAATACTGGTCCGCTGTGTACCACAACCTGCCCCAGCAAGAGCGCTGCCTCCAGGTCAGTTATAAAACACACTGGTCTGTCTACCACAACCTTCCCCAGCAAGAGCGCTGTCTCCAGGTCAGTTATAAAACACACAACTGGTAACAAGAGTTAAAAAGCACATTCTAAAACGGCTAGTTCCATTCCTTGATTCTGATTGGTTGGTTGCTGTGGTATATGAGACTATAACCCACACCTTGAATCAGTTTATATCAAACCTTTCCACAGTGTTCCACAGTGCACCAATTATCTGCACCTGTGTAGTTTCTGCTGCCTGGCCGGGAACTACTTTCTTGCAGAGCAGACCTTATTGTGTATTATTAGTGAAATAGAACAGTTTTAATTGGTACATGTCTATGATTTTCATGTTGCCATATTGTGACCGTTTTAGAAGAGCAATAAGCCACGCGAGGCTTGTGGTTACCGGGGTATTATACACCGGCTGAGAGGGTCGGAAACACTCGGCTGTGCCTCGTGTTTCCCAACGCCTCTCAGCCGGTGTATACTACCCCGGTAACCACTCGCTTCTTGTGGCTTATTGCTTTATTATTATAGGTCAACAGTGCTCTTATTTTTACATTCCACAGACCAAAAAGACAGCGCTCTCTGGCCACGTTTGGGTGTTTAGACTGATATCTTGGGCGCCCAGTCGGGCAACCTGAAAGCAATCTCCAACTGCCCAAAAGTTGTATTTACCTGCCAAGCGCAGGTGGGCAACCTTAGGGCCGAATCATACTCAAATTTCAGAGCTGAATTTATTTTGGTCACAAAATCTCGGTGGCACCGAACAGCCGACTTAATGACGGTACCCGCCACCCCGAACCTCTGAATGACGTCATGTTGTAGTTTGGACAGAGCCGAACCTAAATAAATTTGGCTCTAAAAGTGGAGTATGAATCGGCCCATAGTGTCAACGCCTGACTACCCAGTACCCTCCATTCTCATTTTTATAACGTTCCATTTCCGATTGTACAACTTTCACTTGTTTAATCTGTATCCTGTCTTGAGTTACCTATCCTGAAAATGCATTTTCTGCTTAATGAAGAGCTGGAGAGACATGGAGACCGAGCAAACACTCTATAGCAATTACCCTACCTTTAATTATGTGTGTGTATTTCAATGTATGGTGTGCAAATCTTTCAATATATGTATTTTCAAAGCGAACGTTTGTAACTAAAAATCTTGCTTCTGGGTGGTCCCTGGAACTAAATATTATGACATGGGGGTCCATGGCCAAATAAATATCATTTTGGGGGTCCTTCGCATGAACAGGTTTGAGAACCACTGACATAGTAGTCTCTCAAGAACAGACTAACTGAGCTCCAGTTTATTGAAAAGGACCCTTTCTTTGACGATGGCTGGCCAGATTGCTGACATAGAAACATAGTTTTTTTTTTTTTTTAAACTTAGAAGGATTCAAAAGACACTTTCACGATTTTTCAAACTTTCACGATTTTTCAAAAATAGCAGATCTGCAAGCTCGCAGCGCGGCACTTGGTGCCGCGCTGTGAGCTTGTATATCTGCTATTTTTCACTGGTTAAAGCATTCAATAATTCTAGGCCTACATTTAAAAGGACGAATGTATTTAACACCACTGTCTGCCACCTCCTCCAGGAGGTGAAGGGGAGCATTGACAAGCTGCAGGGCCCGGTGGAAGAGGCCCTGGCCAGGAAGGAGGAGATGCTGGCCGGGACCCGGCCCCTGGAGGGCCACAGGATCCAGGACAACGCCCAGCTCCTCCAAACCAACTGGGACAAACTCAACAAGCTGTACCACGACCGACTGAGGTGAGAGGAGAGAGACCAGAGGTGTCAATTGGGAATGGGAAGGTATGGCAGCTGCCATACTACAGGGGGGGAAATGTACTTCTTAAAATAAATTCATCATGCCTGTTGCTAAGGTATGGCAACATGACTGGTGTCTTGCACGAACGCCTTCACAAGCGCGCAAGACACCAGTCATGTTGCCATACCTTAGCTTTTACTGAACTGACTCCACTAAGAGAGACTGATGGAGAATCAATGAATCAAAGAATCAACGAAAGAAAGACGAAGGAAAACACCAGGGCAGTTATCCATTCATTCATTCATTCGTTTGTTCATTCGTTTGTTTGTTTGTTTGTTCATTCCTTCCTTCCTTCCTTCCTTCCTTCCTTCATTCATTCATTCATTCATTCATTCATTCATTCATTCATTCATTTCTGCGAGCTGGCTTCCAGTCACATTAGTTCCTCATTTAGGAGAATTCCCTTAGAACTCTCTTGAGTTTCTCAAATAGGGGTACGCGGGGGTATTGCAGGGGATACAGGAGAAAAACTAGAAAATGGGAATACTTATGTATATTACTGTTGTGGTTAATGATACAACATTAACAGACTTCATGTGAACCTGCTCATCTGTAAATTGTTAAACCAAATTACATCAATACCTTGTCTAGTACAACTGTTACTGAATAGAAAGCAATGTTTATTTGCCATTATGGCGTTTTATTTTGAACATATTGGCATTGGAACTTGAGTTTTGTTGTCTATTTCTCTAAGCAAAATGCTGTAGTCAGGGGCACTTGGCTTCAGAAATCAGTGTAAGTGGTTACTGCAGCCAAAAATGTGTGAGAAGAGAACCACTGCCCTAGAATTCCCTACAATGTTTTATTTATCATTGTACTGTATACACTTATCGTGTGTGTGTGTGTGTGTGTGTGTGTGTGTGTGTGCGCGTGTGTGCGTGTGCGTGTGCGTTCAGGCGCTGGGAGGAGGTGAACGCTAAGTGGCAGAAGTTTGTGGCAGACAAGAAGTCAACGGAGGACTGGCTGAGCGACGCTGAGAGCTCCCTCAAACTGTACGACACCGACCCAGCAGCACACAGACAACACCTCAGGGTAACGCGCACACACACACACACACACACACACACACACACACGCGCGCGCACACACACACGCACACGCACACACACACACACACACACACACACACACACACACACACACAGTATGAAATAGAATCAAATTGTATCGAATAGAATTGATTGGTATCGAATAGAATCAAATAAAATTGAATGGTATCGAATAATAACGGATAGTAGCGAATAGAATCGGATAGTATCGAATAGAATCCAGTGGTATCGGATAGAATTGAATTGTATCAAATGGTATTGAATTGTATCGAATACTATCAAATAGTATCGAATAGATTCAAATAGTATCAAATGGGGCCCACTGTTGGGTCGTGAGGACATTTTAATATAAAAAAGTCATGGTATTTTTTTCTTTCAAACCTTTTCTTTCATTGTGATACCAATACATAGGAGCTTTAAGTGAATATACTGTATGTTATGTATAAATGCAGTACCTGAATGTAGAATGCTTTTATACGTATTTATACGTAAGTACATACATTTTATACGTATTATGAAACATGGAGAGACACACAGCAGTATATATCAGGGTGTGTGTCACAGTATGTGCACGCTCGTACGCACGTGTGCATGTGTGTGTGATCAGAGCTGACCAGTCCACTTTAGCATGCATGTGATCAGCTCTCTTGGCCCACCTGCACACATGCACACCTCGGGGTGCTAAACAAGCGACAGCTTGTGACTGGCTGGCGAGCAGCTGGCACTTCCATCTCCAATATCTCAGGACAGACGCGCGTTCTTTCATAACGCCACACAAAGGACAAGCACCTATAGCGTAGAAGTTAAACCAGAGATTCTCAAACGTTTTTCATGCCAAGGAATTAACCCGTTAAGACCAGTAATTATTTTATGCTTTAGCTATTTATTTATTTTTACTGACTATAGAGCAGTGAAGTCTGACGTCATTTACCCATCCTACCTGGTTCATGTTTTTACCACCCCATTCTGAATTCCCATAGACTTTTTTCATATCGCGTCATATAAGAACTGTGTTCCAAACATAAACAAATGATCTCCACGGTTTGACTCATATGGAAATGAAGAATCAGCTGATGGTGAGAAAACGCTAATGTTACTGTCGCCGAATTAGTTACATTTTCGCTAGAAACAGGCTTTATCAAATATGAGTGACTGACTATCATAAACCATGCAGAGCCACCTCGCCGACAATATCGAGGACACCGTTTGTTTATTTTTGGACCACAGTGCTTATATGAGACGATTTTAAGATGACTCAATGTTATTCTCCATAGAGAACTTACTTATGTGAACCGGGGGATGAGCGAGTGACATCATGACTTCACTGCTCTATATCTACTGCATAGTACTGTGTTCTATTCGTCTGTCTTTCAATGTTATATGAGATACTTTAATGGTTTCCTGTGGAAATAAGCTTAGTCTTTTCTAGGATCTCCTTTTAGTAGACCTTGTACCAGTGAACTGTACCGTCATTAAACTGTACCTTTTTCTATGCAAACTTCTAATTAAGTCTTCAATCAATCAATCAATCAATTGAAAAATAGCAGATTTACAAGCTCACACATTTTAGATTGTAATCAGAGATAAGAAAAGATGAGTGTTAAAAGGTTTTCTTTTACTGCTTTCTATCGTTTAAGGATTTTGATTTCAGTGGGTGGGGGCATGCGTACAAGTAGCTATGGCTTTTTAGACAAAATAATCCCATTCCCAGGATGCACCGCAATCTTTCATGGGCAGATGTGACTTATGGAGGCTAGTATAGTGTTACTGTAAATAGTAATAAAGAAATTGCCGGCTTATTGTGTATAAAAAGACATGTAGCCACTTCTACACATGCCCCCACCCACTGATATCACTAAAACAATAGAAAGAAGTAAATGAAAATGTTTTAACACTCATCTTTTCTTTTCTCAAATTACAATCTAAAATATGAACCCTTGTAGTTAAAAACAAAGTTGTCCTTTAAAGTGTGATTGAAGACCATGATACAGTATCCCGATGACTTCCGAGCATGATTATTTACTGGTCGTTACATTTGTGTGTGTGTGTGCGTATGTGTGTGTGTGTGTGTGTGTGTGTGTGTGTGTGCGTGTGTGCGTGTGTGCGTGTAGGAACTAACGGACGCCATCCCCAGCCAGGAGGTGTTGCTAGGCAAAGTGACAGTAGCAGGGGAAGACATCAGCCAGCAGAGTACGCCAGAGGACGGCACTCAGATACGGACACAAGTCAAAGTACTGAACACACGCTGGGCCAGCGTCACCGAACTGCTCACCGAACGCAAGAGGAGGTTTGTTACTACCATAGACCGTAAAATATATGGACCAAAATACTTCAGTTGCGCTGCATAGAATCCAATGGCTTCGCACTGAAGCCATTGGCGTCTATGCAGCGCAACTGAAGTATTTTGGGTCCTTGGCATGGGTGTCGCCCAATCATAGATTGAAATGCAACCAGAGGAGGCTATTGGCTGCCAACGGTCACGTGCAACCGCAGGTATACATGGGAGAATGTGGTCGGAGCCTCCTGAAATACAGCACACGAAGAAGAACACAGCCGGCTGGTATCAGTTTAGTTGGCCACGCCCCCCGGAACACTATCATCAATTTTAACATAAATGGGACCTTATTTTCACAAAACGCATATCATTGTGATTGAAAGGCAATTTTTAACTAGCGATAGGAACCATAAAGTATTTATGAAAATGTTAATTAAGGTTAGAAAACTGTGTGTGAATGGGGTCCAATGGAGAACAATTCTTTTTGCGATCGGCCGGGGGGGAAAACAGCGCAACTAGCGGCCAATCATAGGAAGTTTTAGTTCCGTATTGGAATCATTTTAAATCGGCGGAACTATGCCCCTGGTTACTACAACAATTACTTCTACTAGCCTACTACTATTACCAGTAAGACTCCCTAATCGGGAGATAAGCGACCGTAGGTGGCTTATCTCCACAAATAGGGCAAACATTTGTTTTTCCAAAATCTTCCTGATCCATGTTGATGACATGAGTGTAGACATGCTGTGTAGTGATATTCGTGATTTTAGGGCAAAAACTGTTGGAGCAGTGTCCAAAAATGTGTTTTAAAAATCGGCCTGAATGTGGCTCTAGAATAGGGCTATGTGAGAAATGAGGGGTGGGGTGTCCGCGTTGCCTTGGCGGACGAATAGGTACCGGCCCCGGCTCTCCCGGACGCTCCTAGCCCGAGTTACGGCATTTTATGTGCGCTGCAGTGGCAGGGGTCCTCCACTGGGGGCGCCACCACTTTTGCATCCGTTCTGGAGCACCAGGAGTCGGTGGTCCCCGGGAATTCACCGTGAGCAGCCCCGTTGCGGTGGTCATTTGGTCATTTTTGCACATTTGGTCATTTTTTACATCTGGGGGTCCCCCAGGGACCTGGGGGTCCCTGGGGCTCCGGGGGTCCTTGGAGGTTGTAGTTTGGCAGGCAAGGAGTGTGTGTGCAAAATCTGGCATGGATCGGGTCAACGGTTGCGGAGATATGAGCAGGGAAAAAGTGTGACGTGTGACCACATTTGGTCATTTTTTACATCTGGGGCGGGTCCCTGGGGCTCCGGGGGTCCTTGGAGGTTGTAGTTTGGCAGTCAAGGAGTGTGTGTGCAAAATCTGCCATGGATCGGGTCAACGGTTGCGGAGATATGAGCAGGGCAAAAGTGTGACTGACTGACTGACTCACTGACCCACGGACAGCCTGTGGAGGTTTTGGTAGTAAATGCGACCTACGGACTCGGTCGCAACTATTACAACTCCCAGTACTACCAGCACTACTGATATTACTGATGCTACTCGTGGTACTACTAGTAATGCTACTACCAGTAAGACGCCCTAAGTGCGAGAAGCGACCTCGCCCTAAAAGGCGAGGTTACACACATGGGTGTGTGCAGACTGCTGGGCGAGCGCTGGCGCTTTGGCACCAAAAATGTTTTATGGGTCCTTCAATTTTTTGTTTCCTACATTTAGTTTTTAATTATTAGCATTTCAAAACCAAAAAGAAAAACACTTGTTTCCCAATAAGTCACTTTTATTTGAATTTTTACAAATGAGAATGAGAATAACAACGGCACTCGTGTGGAGCATAATCGGAAAAACGGTATAGTCTGGCTGCCAGCATTAGCATTTATTCATAGGTATGATATTTGGTATATAGTTTTTTTTGTTGGCCTAAAATGTTGTCTATGTATAAACGTTCATGAAACCACCTGCTGACGGCCTGTCAGCATTGAGCAATTTTTTTTATAGGGGGTTAAAGTCTGTCCCATTCACTTAATACCAGTAAGACTCCCTAATCGGGAGATAAGCGACCGTTGGTCGCTTATCTCCACAAATATCACAACCTCCACCTCTCACGTCATACGGGCAGCCATAGTTACACCTGGAATGTTGAATCTCCATATATGGAGATAACCTACGCATCACACAAAGTCTGACCTCACCAGCCCATACTTGGGCATGGACGACGTATATCTCCATATACGGAGATGGCCATATATGGAGATACGATGACATCACAGAGTCCACAGCTGATGATGTGGCGTGATGTCATACAATATACAAACAAGCCCTATATAAAGGGGCAATTCTCACCAGGGAAGAGAGCATTGCCTGGAATGTTGAATCTCCATATATGGAGATAACCTACGCATCACACAAAGTCTGACCTCACCAGCCCATACTTGGGCATGGACGACTTATATCTCCATATACGGAGATGGCCATATATGGAGATACGATGACATCACAGAGTCCACAGCTGATGATCTGGCGTGATGTCATACAATAAACAAACAAGCCCTATATACTGATGCGATACGATGACATCACAGAGTCCACAGTTGATGATGTGGCGTGATGTCATACAATAAACAAACAAGCCCTATATACTGATGCGGAGATATGAGCAGGGCAAAGGTGTGACGTGTGACGTGTGACCGACCGACCGACGGACGGACGGCCGGTGGAGGTTTTCATAGTAAACTGCTCCCTGACGGTCGCAATAATACACTATACAATAAAGGAAAAAAATACCCCCAAAAAATCTGCTTTAAGTAGTATGTGAGGGGTCAAACAAGGGGTTTATAATTATTCTGAATCCATTGCAAGCATTTGTTTTGCATGAAAACCTTTCCTTGGCCTAAAAACACCCGCACAAAAATATGGTTTTGTGATGAGTCATCACTTTTGACAGTTTTGTTGTGGCTGGGGTGGGGTATGGAATGTGGTATATAGTTTTTTTATTGGCCTAAAATATTGTCTATATACATACAGTCATGAATCCACTTGCTGACCGCCTATCAGCATTGAGCAATTTCTTTTATGGGGGTAAAAGTGTGGGGCCCATTCATTTACTATACACTATACTGTATAAAGGAAAGAAATACCCACAAAAATCTGCTTTAAGTAGCATGTGAGGGCCTGAGGGGTCAAACCAGGGGTTTATAATTATTCTGAAATCATTGCAAGCATTGGTTTGGCATGAAAAACATTCCTTGGCCTAAAAACAGACTCACAAAAATATGGTTTAGTGATGAGTCATCACTTTTCATAATTTCGTTGGGGGCTTTTTAAGCCCAAGGAAAGTTTTTCATGCAAAACAAATGCTTGCAATGGATTCAGAATAATTATAAACCCCTCGTTTGACCCCTCACATGCTACTCAAAGCAGGGGGTATTTTTTCCCTTTATTGTATAGTGAATGGGACAGACTTTAACCCCCTAATAAAAAAAATTGCTCAATGCTGACAGGCCGTCAGCAGGTGGTTTCATGAACGTTTATATATAGACAACATTTTAGGCCAATAAAAAAAACTATATACCAAATATCATACCTATGAATAAATGCTAATGCTGGCAGCCGGACTAGTAGCCGTTTTGTCAACGACGTGTCGAGTGCCCTCATATCTCACTGGGAAGCCAAAATATTTCCACACTTTTGACTTGAAGGAAGCGGGAGGGTTTTCCAATTCTTCCGTTTGTGTATTATCATCATCGTCGCTGACTTCAGCAGTGGCCATGGTGAAATGGAAAGTAATGCAGTCTATCTCTCTGCCGCCTTCTTTTTCACCCTCCCCCGTCGGAAGCACGCGTAAGCGGGGTGCACAGAAAAACGATAACAAAGCCTTGTGGCTCGGACGTGCAATCGGACATGCACATGCGTGGAAATGAATCGCGATACGGGTTGTGATTTGGATTCACTGAATTGCACGTCAATTTCAATTCATTTTCGGTTCGAACCAAGAATAGTGACAGCTAGCCTTAAAGGAGCTATAGTCAACCTTTTCATTGTAGGGCAGACACTTTGTTTACATCCTAGTCTATAGACTAGAATGTAAAAAAAGTTTCGGCCTGACAATGGCCAAAATGATTATTTTATCATTATTTTACGGTTTTTGTGGTCATTTTTGAATAGAAACACATATATGAAGCTTGTTTTTTTATAAAATATTTTTGAAACATTATTTTTATTTTAGCATCCGTTTTTCAAGAAAAAGTTGACTATAGCTCCTTTAACTATTACGACTCCTAGTACAACCAGCACTACATATATTACTGACGTTACTCGTAGTACTACTAGTAAAGCCATTATCAAGTATTTCCTCCTTGAGGACAAATAAACAACCCATTAATCTAGCCTGGCATTCCAGGCTACATCAATTCTATCAATTCTATCAACTCTGTCTGTCTGTCTGTCTGTCTGTCTCTCTGTCTGTCTGTCTGTCTCTCTCTCTCGCTCTCTCATCTCCTCATTGATTTGGATTCGGGAGCCGAGCCCGTTTGCATTTCAAATCCCCCCCAAACGCATCAATATTTCAGTTCAAAGGGAAAAGCAACATAAATTGAAAGGATTGGAGTTCTGATGGAGTGCTCTCCCCAGGTCTGCGGAGGCGCGCTCGGCGGCAGCAGAGCTGCAGGAGGACATGGGCTCGCTGGCGGGCTGGCTGGAGCAGGCCGAGGGCGTGCTGGCCATCCCCTTACAGCCTGCAGAGCCCGCGCACATCCGGGACACCCTGGAGAAGGTCCAGGTAATGTTACACACACACACACGCGCACGCCAGTGGTGGAAAAAGTACTGCATTTTTTTTATACTTGTAAAAGTATCAATACTGAAATTTAGAAACATTCTTTTACAAGGAAAAGTCCAGAATTCAAAAGGTGCATGAGTAAACGTATTATTGGCATCAAAATGTACTTAAAAGTACTTTTTTGTTGTTGAAAATAGCAGATCTACAAGCTCACAACGCGTCGCGATGCGACACGTTGTGAGCTTGTAGATCGGCTATTTTCCCACTACATTCCCACTACATTTTCCCACTACATCCGAGATGTAGTGGGAGTAGAAGTACTGGAATTTGGAAATGCTCAATTAAAGTACAAATACCTCAAAATTGTACTTAAGTACAGTACTTAAGTAAATGTACTTAGTTACATTACACCACTGACACACGCACGCGCGCACGCACACACACACACACACACACGATGGGACGATATGAAGATGTCATGTCACGATTATTCTGACCAAATAAATTGCGATTAACGATATTATCACCATAATCGATATATCCCCAACATCCATAAATAATCCTGGGGGCGGAACATTTGCCAAAAAATAGCCGATCTACAAGCTCACAGCACGTAGCGTTGTAAGAGATTTGGACGAGAGAGACATTTTTTTTGTGTGTGTGTGCGTGGCGTGCGTGTGTGTGTGTGTGTGTGTGTGTGTGTGTGTGTGTGTGTCAGGCCCGCGTGGAGGAGATCCCGACCCAGAAGAGGAGGCTGGACGGCGTGAACCTCAGACTGAAGCAGCTGAACCTGCCGGCAGACAAGCACAAAGACGCCAAGATCATCAACACGCGCTTCGCTCAGGTCAGTCCAATCACTGACCCGTCTGACCCACTGTGTTACTGCTACCCAAGTCAAAATGTTGAATACGGCATTTGTTGCGACCGTCAGGTCGCAGTTACTATCAAAACCTCCACCGGCTGTCTGTCAGTCTGTCCGGCACACGTCACGTCACACTTTTGCCCTACTCATATCTCCGCCACCGTTGCCCCTATCCATGCCGAACTTTGCACACACACACTCCTTGGCTGACAAACCACAACCTCCACCCCTCATTTCTCACATGGCCCTCTTCTAGCGCCACCATGAGGCCGATTCTTGCAAAACACATTTTTGGACACTGCTCCAACAGATTTTGCCCTAAAATCACACAAAGCGTTATAATATCCCTAAAGTCATGTCATCAACATGGATCTGTCCCATTTCCCATATTCCCTCCTGATTGGCTACCATTGCCTTCTGAAGTTTGTGAGTTTAGGGAGTCTTACTGGTACTTGTAACCAAGTGTTTGTATTCAGGGGTGTACCGTGAACTAGTGGAGAAAAATAACTTGTTGACGCATTAGAAGGACAATATCAGTCACCAGCAGGCACATGCACACATAGATATCAAAGGGGCATCCCCTGCCCTTTTATCCTTCTGTAAAAAGTGCCCTCTCCAGATGAATGCAGTTTTTACTGTGGCGAAAGAAAAAACAAATGCCCTCTTTCCATGTCATACCTGAAGGCAGCATTCAAGAGAATTGCCATACCGTTACGCCACATCTCCAGAATTGACTTGATTATGCTTTGTTCAGTGTGGTATCAAGCACCGAAAATAGCTGACCTCTAAGCTCACAACAACGCATCGAGCTCGGAGGTCGTCTATTTTCAATTGTCACCAAAAGGAGAAAGGAGAAATTTCAACCCCTGCCTCTCAAATATTCCCTGCACGGCCCTGGTCACCAGAACCAAGGACGTGTGGTTTCAATAAGTTTATAAACTCATTTGTAGTTAAAATGGATTTGATAGGAAGAGCCTAAATACTGAAACTAACAACTTAAAAAACTGCCCGGGGTGCTCACAAAAGTAGATGTTAAAATGAGCCCAAACATGTTTGAAAGTTTTAACTCACCATTGCATCATTCTTTGGTGGTGGAGAACCTGTGGTGGAAGACGGGAAGCTTTGCCGAACACCGGCACATCAACAACAACAACACCGCCGATATGAACACTGTGGTGTCTGCGCGGTCTTTACAGGTGTCCAAGGATCTGCCTGAGAGGCAGCTGGAGATCGAGGGCCTGCTGAGGGAGCTGGAGAGACTGGCGGGCCAGATGGACGAGCTGTCAGCCTGGGCCTCCCGCACCAGGAGCACCCTGGAAGCCCAGCCCCAGGACGTGGAGCCCCGGGTAGGAGAGAGAGGAGAGACACGCACGCACTGGATAACAGTGTTGTTTTTGACAGCAAATTTAGATTTAGTTTTAGTCATATAGTCTTTTGAATAAAATATAATTTAGTTTTAGTCATAATTTAGTCACCTGAAAAGTTTTAGTCTTAGTCTAATTTTCTTGTCGACTAAATATCATAAGATTTTAGGCGACTAAATCTACAGTTGATTTAGTCGACTAAAATGTATTTTGGCAGGCCTTGGTGGCATCGCAATGACTGATTTTACACTTGGTTGCGTGCTGAAAATAGCAGATCGGCTATTTTCAGCACGCAACACCTGAGAGCAACCAAACATAAAATGACTTTAGAAAACTAGACTAAAACTATATAGTCCCTCCCTAACATTTTAGTCTAGTTTTTATTTTGTTGACGAAATTGTCAATATATTTAGTCTTAGTTTTAGTCATCACAGCTTAATTTTTATTTCGTTTTTATTTAGTTTTCGTCAGTGAAAAAAAAAACGCAGTCGTCAAACATTTTTCGTCATAGTTTTAGTCGACGAAATCAACACTGACCGGATAGTACTGCCGTGGCGCACAATGCTACAATGACACACCATACTGCCATGATGCACATGCTACCATTCCGCACATCCGCACATTTTTGGGGGATGGACTTTTAGAAAGGGATTCAGGTTGGGGTTAGGATTAGACATTTTGGTTTAGGTGTTAGAGATGGAGTTATTCCTGATTCCTGCACTAAGTTGTGTGCACGGGAAAATGGCTGATCTAAAAGCCCACAAGGTTGTGTACTTGTGTAGATCTTTTTTTTCGGCTTTAGGCTTTGTTCTGTTTATGCAGTTAACTAAAGATAATGCAGCATGTGCATGAACATAATGAGGCTCATTAAGGATGGAGAATAGAACAGCTTTCTACACAGCTGGAGGTTCCCTCCATCCACCTGCGCTATGGAGCACGCATGTGTCTTTTTAGTAGGCTCATATGTGCTGCTATGTGCAATCAGTGTTTGAGAGCATGTGAACGCGTGCGTGCGTGCCTTTGTGCGTGCGTGCGTGCATGCGTGCGTGCGTGCGTGCGTTACTATATGTCCTCAAAAGTATTACTACACTTGTGAGGACATTTTATGACTATTCTGTTGATCTGCTCTTGCCTGTCATTGGTCAGCTGGTAGAGGAAGTCCACGTCAAGCAGCCTGAGGTGGAGGCGGTCCTGGAACGAGCCAATCAGCTTTACAAGGACAATCCTCCCAACCAACCAGAGACGGTCAGCACATGTTCATAGACACATAGCAGATATACGAACTATGATAATATATCTAAAATCTGATATGCTGCACTGTCTTGACAATGTCGACTGTGGAGATACCATCTCCAACCACTGCAGATGTACTAGTTGTATATTGGTTGGGCCTGGGGGTCCCAACCCATCTGGGGACCCCCCAAAATATTTAGGGGGGTCCCCAGATGTTTAGCTAAACGTTAACATTGTTTTTTCACTCAACAATAAACAGTACAGTATAAGTGTACTGTATACATGGTATCTGCACATTTCTAAAGTTACAATTTAAGGACTTTAAAGACCTTTTTAGTACCTCTGGTCAAACATTGGTCAAATTGTCAAATATTAGAGGCAGAAATTGTGAAAATAGCAGATCTTCATGCTCACAACGCCTCGCGTTTCGAGCCGTTGTGAGCATATAGATCGGCTATTTTCACAATGGAATAGATCGAATCAAACTAAATCATGCCAACTCTTAACAATTCCAAGTGCTTGTGCAGGGAAGGGGGGTCCCCAGTTAAAAATATGATTATTTTGGGGGTCGCGGCCTGAAAAGGTTTAGAACCACTGGTATATTGCATAAACATACTCTAACAAACATACCAGAGATTGGTTAAAATAATGTTTTTATTCATCATAATACGTCCATGGATTGTAGCTTAAAGCCATGCCATCGCTTTGAATTGACTTTAGAGTTTGAAGGACTGGTGTCAGCTCATGTTTGTCCATTATTCCAGTTAGATTATAGATCTCATGTGCTTTCTAAGCTCTTATTAGGCTTTTTGCTGTCATCCATTCTTCTGTGTGTGTGCTGGGTTTACTAGTTTGTGTGCATTCCTTTTCAGTTCAGTTGTAGTCATTTATTCACAGCATGCTTCACAGTTGTAGGTTTATTTGCAGTAATGGGACAGTAGAGCGCAGTCAGACTGTGGAGAGAGAGACATTGAGTTGGAGAAGTGATTCCCAAACTATTTACCACTTTTTTTATTATACTGTATATATATTTTTTTATTATGTTGTAGATCAGGGGTTCTCAACCTTTTCAGGCCCAAAATAATCATATTTTAACTGGGGAACCCCACCGGGATGAGCATTAAGAGTTGAGGCATTACATTTTGTATAATACGGTTTCTATTGTGAAAATAGCAGATCTACATGCCCACAACGCCTCGCGTTGCAAGGCTTTGTGAGCATGTAGATCTGCCATTTTCACAATTTCTGCCTCTAATATTTGATAATTTGGCCAATGTTTCATTTGTAATTTTAGAGGTATTAAAAACACCTTAAATTGTCACTTTAGAAATGTGCAGATACCCTCTATACTCAATGTTTCACATGAAGTACATCATCTGGGGGACCCCCCCAAAATGATTTGGGGACCCCCTGCGGGTCCCGACCCACAGGTTGAGAACCACTGCTGTAGATGATTAGAGCATATCTGCACATTTCTTTTTAAGAACTTGTTAATACCAAATTGGCCAAATTGTCAAATAGTATATGAGAAAGAGGCAAACATTGTGGAAAATGGCTGCTCTACAATCAGATGGGCGCTACTTAGACAGGTTTAGGTGTTAATTGGATATTTTGCAGAAAATAGCCTCAGGTGATGATTAGTATCAAAGGCCAGTTGAACATGAGGTTGTAGTTGCAGAGCCTCTGACATTGGACTAGGGCTGTGCTCGAAAAATCAATACGGCAATGTATTATATGGTTGCTGACAAGGGCAGCATATCTCCATATTCTAAACATTTTGTGTTATTTCATAATTGAACGCCCTACTTCATCACACTACAGCAGTCTTTTCTCAAAATTTCAAATTTCAAGGTCTCCCCTTAACTCTGACCGTATACAAATGGAACCAAATGGACCCATTTGTACACGGTCAGAGTTACAGACTTGTATGGATCGTATGGAGTCCCTGGAATCCACTTTGATAAACACTGCACTATAGCATCACGTGTGTGTGTGTGTGTGTGTGTGTGTGTGTGTGTGTGTGTGTGTGTGTGTGTGTGTGTGTGTGTGTGTGTGTGTGTGTGTGTGTGTGTGTGTGTGTGTGTGTGTGTGTGTGTGTGTGTGTGTGTGTGTGTGTCTGTCTGTACATGTTTGTGTTTTGCCAGGTGAAGTATGTTAAGCTAAAAGAGGACTGGATCATAATTCTGGAGTTGATACGCCAGCATGAGGAGAGAATGGCCCTGCTTATGGCAAAGAAAACCGGTAAGGGGTGCGCGTGTGCATGCGTGCCTGTCTGCCTGTTTGTGTGTAAGTCTGTCTGTCTGCTTTTTACAGAGTCCTTGACGTTGTCTTTTTAAAGTTAAATAAAGATCATTGTATTATGTGCCATAATTTTCCTATAAGTTAAGTTAACTTTTAACTAAACACATGTCACAGATGGGTGTCTGTAAATTACAACAAATGTCACGGTATGTTTATGGTATTCCTGTATGTGTGTGTGTGTGCGTGCACATCTCTGTCTGTCTGTCTGTCTGTGTGTGTGTGTGTGTGTGTGTGTGTGTGCACATCTCTGTCTGTCTGTCTGTCTGTCTGTGTGTGTGTGTGTGTGTGTGTGTGTGTGTGCGTGCGTGCGTGCGTGCGTGCGTGCGTGCGTGCGTTTGTGTGTTAGCCGAGTCCCTGACGGGCAGCGCCCAGCCAGACGCGGCGGTGCTGGCTCAGTTCAACAAGTCCTGGGCGGAGCTCACCGATTGGCTGACCATGATGGATCACATGGTGCAGAACAAGCGCGTGGTGGTCGCCGACCTGGACGACATCAACCAGAACATCGGCCAGTTCAAGGTCAGGGGCAGTGGGAAAAGTACTAAACCCTGTACACTGGAAATGCCTTGTTTGGGCATTTCCTGCTGAGAGCAGTTTTACTTGTAGGCACTAAAAGCCACAGATATAAAAAGCTAGATACCTCCCTCCGGTGGGGGGGGGGGGGGGGGGGGGGGGGGGTTGGTCAAAGAGAGCTGGCAAGCCTCCCAATAACTCTATGCAAGCCTCCAGAATTCTGAGGCGGGGCTCTTGGGAATTCTGAAGGATGCTTCCTTGTGCGTCACAGAATGGGAAGCTCGGTAGGCCAATCAGATGCAGGACTGGCAGGACTCCCTCTTTCCCATTGGAGGGGGCAGAGTGCCTTCCGCAGTTCCACAGTTACGCACTTCCGCCAGAGGTGTTTGACCAGTCGCGCCAATGAACTGCAGCGGCGGAGGAGGTATCTAGCTTTTTATATCTGCGCTAAAAGCCTCCTCACCTGATGACACGTGAAGGTGAGTTTCAGTGATGTCATCAGAGATGTCACTGATTCTGACTGGTGTAGTTTTGAATTATACCCATCGACATAGAAAGGTAGACGCCTCCTTCGGCTAGGGGGCGTATGCATTGAGCAACTAAGGGAATATTCATCGCTTCCGTGTTCATTGCTTCCGCGTGCGTCACACATACGGAAGTCGGTAAGCCAACCAGAGGCAGATGAGGGCTGGTCTTTATGTATGCAGCCTGTAAGAACAGCTGAGCAGCGCAACATCGAAACTGGCTCTGCTGAATTGAATTGCGGTCCTTGGATAAGTCCCGGGAAAAAGACACGCTGTGATTGGCCAGTAGTCACTTCGACTGAAAGCGTTCCCTTAGTTTTTCCAGGAAGTCCGGACTAGAACTTTTGCACACCGCTCCAATTAACTGCAGAGGCGAACGAGGCATCTAGCTCTTTATATCTGTGATAATACTAGTGTTCTGATGCTATACCGTAGAGTGCACCACCATCTTCTGTCTAGAATACTTATTTCACTGCCTTTAGTGGAACACTCCTAAAGAAAAACATATTTTTTCATGTTTTTCAAAGAAACGAAAAAGTAATAAGTAATATACATCAGGGGTTTTCAAAGTGGGTGACGGGTCACCCTGGGGTGCCGTGATGGCAGTCCAGGGGTGCCACGAGATCATTTGATAATATCTGGAATGTATTTGGACACTTGAAAAAATATTTAGTATCATTTTAAACTTGAAGTACAAAGTTATTTTCAGTCAGTTCTAACAAAAATGGCTATTATCTCAACGTTTTCCTTGCAACATAATCACTAATATATCGTCACTGTCGGGCAGAAATGTTGTATCTCAAAGTTTCAAATGTGTACGTCTTTTGGTAAAGTAAAGCCCTGCTTCATCATACAAGACCGTCGCACAAAACTAGTGAAAACAGCCGATCTACAAGCACACAACTGTTGTAGATCTGCTGTTTTCACTAGTCTGGTACATTTTATAGATGATAAATACAAAACGAACGGTTCTGGACATACATGGTTTCCACCCGACAACGACGATATGCTATAAATATAAGGTGCTGGGAGTGAAAAATATAATGTGCCTCGGATTAAAAAAGATATTCACGGGGTGACCTGAGACAAAAAGGTTTGGGAACCCCTGATATAAATTACTCTTGCTCAAAAATGAAGGTAATAAGTAACATGTAATCTATTAAAAATACAAAGTAACTTACCCAACTTCGGTTGCAAAACATCCAATTAAAACCTCACACCTGAACCTCGTCTAATTAGAGCCCACTGATCTGTGATTCACTTTCAAGCCAGTTCAATGACTCGACGGTTGCAATAACAATCCACTGTGGAAAGGAGGTCAGACACGTTCCAACCAAATTATTGTATTATCTTCTTCTTTTTTTTTATGACTTCTTGTTTTCAATTTCAGTTTAGTTTTAATTGGTTTTTAAAAGCACGTTTCGTTTGCTAGTTTAGATTTTTATCTTGTGATTTGTTTGACTTGTTTCCTGCAGGTACCTAGCGCATAGGGCCGTAATCACTAGGGGTGTAACGATATAGCAACTGAATTTTAATTTGCAGTGATCTACTATATCGTTTACAAAAGCAAAATATCGTACCGTTTTGGCTTTGATTGATTGATTGATTGGAGACTTTATTTAGAAGTTTGCATAGAAAAAGGTACAGTTTCATGACGGTACGGTTCACTGGTACAAGGTCAACTAAAAGGAGATCCTAGAAAAGCACCTGAAAAGGTTGAGAACCACTACTCTACCATTAACCTGACTTGCGCCAGATGATAGCAGCAGTGCGTATTGCTCTGCTTACTATCCATCTGGGATTGCTCCGGCACACTCGATGTAAGGGGCGGGCCATTTTTTGAATTTATTTAGCAGGTGATTGGATGGGCCCGTCTGTCTATCACAGTCTGGGAGTGCCAACTCCAACCACTCATATTGGCCTGTCTGCGTGACGTTCCACCCAGAATCCGCCTCCTGGGTTAACGTGGTCTGCAATCAGACTCTATTGGCTCAGAGCCGCTCAGAGCCCGCCCGTAGCTGCCGCTGATTGGTCCGGCCCGGGGCTTTACGAGTGTTATCAACTCTCAACGAGAGAACTCAGATGGTAAAGTAGAGCGGTAGCCTACGCACTACTGCCACCATCTGACAAAAGTCAGGTAACTCTACCATACAGTTTGGACAAAATTCAGTTTAATTCACAAAAATAGCTACATAAAGCCACTTCAACTATTATAGCCCTGGTTCCAAATCCAATCAACATTCCACTATGGTCGTCGACGACTGGCATATTTGATTGTGCCTCTGAGCTGCTAGCGTCTGTGCAAATACTAGAACAGCAACGCTCCAGGCTTTAAATCACCAGAGATTCCAAATTCAATATTAACTTAACAACCCATTTAGGCCTAGAATTATTGAATGCTTTAACCAGTGGAAAATAGCAGATATACAAGCTTTTAGCGCGGCACTCAGTGCCGCGCTAAAAGCTTGTAGATCTGCTATTTTTGAAACAGACGTGAAAATGTGTGCAAACCTTTGAATATATGTATTTTCAAAGCGAACGTTTTGTGTAACTAAAATTTTGCTTCTGGGTGGTCCCTGGAACGAAATATTTTGAGATGGGGGTCCGTGGCCAAGTACATATCATTTTGGGGGGTCCTTCACCATGAAAAAGTCTGAGAACCACTGACATAGTAGTCTCTCAAGAACAGACTAACTGAGTTCCAGTTGAGTGAAAAGGACCTTTTCTTTGACAATGGCTAGCCAGATTGCTGACATAGAAACATAGGTTTTTCAAAAAGTCTTAGAAGGATTCAAAAGACACTTATAGAATCGGGTCAAAATTCTAATTTTCACGATTTTTCAAAAATAGCAGATCGAGTGCCGCGCTGCGAGCTTGTATATCTGCTATTTTTCAGTAGTTAAAGCATAAAATAATAATACACTATATAGTGTACCCGTTCTAAATGGATTAAGACATCGCTTTTTGACAGTCTCATTCATATATTTGTAAAGTGCAGAGCTCCAGTTATTGTTTGCTGTATCCCCACAGTTCACCGAGGTATTACATTATCCTCGGTCTGTTAGATCCTAAATTACACTGTATATTCTTCTATGAATACAAATCTGAATTTGAGTTTTTTTTTTCTTTTGCTCACAGGGATTCTACCTTATCTTTTGTTTACCTCATTATCTCAAAACATGGCCACATTGCCATAATGTACACTCACAAGTTAGTAAAGTTATACGGAATATATCAGGAGGTCCCCGGGAAAATTGTTTGATACTGTACTTATAGTATGAACCAAACGGACCCTTGCAGGTCTTGGGTGTGTAACTCTGAAAGGGTACACAACTGGAACCAAATGGACCCACTTGAACCAAATGGACCCTTAGAGGTCTGGGTCTGTAACTCTAAGAGCATACAACTGGAACCAAATGGACCCTTACAGGTCCATTTGGTTCCAGTTGTACCCTCTATGGGGGTCTGGCGTCCACGTTTTTTCCCCAATGACCCTAAGCGCAACGGTGGGGGCGCGGGGGGCTACAAGGGAAAGGAGCGCTTGTTTTCGGTGATGACGGCGGAGGCGCGCCGTCTCAGGCGACCATGAGCCACGTGCGACACCGCCGAGCGAGCGAGTCGCCGTGTCGAGCGTTGCGACGGTCGCATGAGCCGACTCAGCGCCGTTACCGAGTTATGTGCCGTTATGGACAGAATATAAATCTTCGCCCCCCCAACTTTCGGCACCTCCGCGCAGGGACGTGCTGGCCATTGCGAAAAGCGGGACTCCCGAACGGCGCACACAACGCCTCGCACCGCGAGGCGTTGTGTGCTTGTAGATCGGCTGTTTTCACTAGTTTAAATCATTTTTAAAATGATAAAAACAAAACAAACGGTTTTGGACGTACAAGGTTTCCACCCGGCAACGACGAAATATAACTCATGTAACTGGCTCACTGGCTTGTCACTTTGTCACAAATCTTTGAGTAGCAGCAGCGCTATAGAGAGATCTCTCTCTAGTCTACAGCGCGCAATGAGGGCCTCTCTAACTCTTTTTCCCGGGCTGAATCAGGGGCCCAGCACGTCCCTGCCTCCGTGCGGTCTCGCGCGGTCCTCCTTGCCCACAACTGGCCCCCCCCACCGTTCAGGGTCCCTGGGAAATGCTAGGTCGCAGGGGTGTGTGGCCTTAATGCATACCAAACAGGGCGTCTTAGAAATAAATGAAACGGTTTGAGAAGTATATTGGAGAGGAAATGAGGCAAAGAACGATGGAGCACAGGATCCCTTTACAGTTGAATGTAGGCGCACCAGCTAGCAAAGCACTTACATATTGTTAATAATGATATGAGTAATGTCGGTGCATGGTCTTTGGCGTACTTAAATCAAATGGAATCATTGCAAATTGAATTAGCTGATAATGACATGGGTGCGCGAAGGCTCCATGATGTAATTCATGTAATTGTGTTACAGCCAATAAGGCTCAAGTCTCCTCTTGACTCTCTGGCGAAGTGGTTCTCTAGGGGTCCTTGGGCTGGGGGGTCCCCATCAAAATGTAGCATCACAGTTGTTTTAACCATTTTAACTAGAAGGCCTATATTTTGTACTTTGGCTATTCAAAACAACGGATATACAAGCTCATGGCATGACACCTTGCACCGTGATATGAGCATGTAGATCTGCTAGTTGTGCTATTTTGTGCAATTCTTTAAATATGTTTTGTGTGTGTCTTTGTCGTTTCCAGTCTTCTCTGCAGGAGCTGGAGCATAGGCGCCCCCAGCTGGACAAACAGGTGACTGCAGCCCAGAACCTCAAGAACAAAACCAGCAATCAGGAGACACGCAACGCCATCACCGAGCGCAGTAAGACACACGCCTCCCCGCACGCACGCATGCACACACACACGAACGCACTCACGCACGCACGCACACAAACACACGCACGCACGCACGCACACACACACACACACACACACACACACACACACACACACACACACACACACACACACACACACACACACACACACACACACACACACACAGTGTTGATTTAGGCAGCAAATCTTCCATTAAGTTTTAGCTATAGTCTTTTTAATGAAATGTCCTTTAGTTTTAGTCATATTTTAGTCATCTGAAATGTTTTAGTATTAGTCTAGTTTTAGTCGACTAAATATCATACGATTTTAGTCGGCTAAATGCAACCAAGTATCTTCTCCACTAGTTCCCTCAATAACATTTTAGCCTTTTTTTTTTTTTTTTTTTTTTTTTTTCAATTTTTTATTTAATTTTTTTATCAATATATTTAGTCATAGTTTTAGTCATCATAGCTTAGTTTTTATTTAGTTTCTATTTTGTTTTTGTCAGTGAAAAAAGATAGTCAACGAAAAGTTTTCGTCATAGTTTTAGTAGACAAAATCAACGCACACACGCACGCACGCACGCACGCACGCATGCACGCACAGGAGAGGATTAAATAAGTAAGTAAGCTCTATGCAAACCACGCATGATTGTGCACACATCAAGCAGCAGCACGTCTGATAGTTAGAGAGAACTGTTTCATCTGTGGACGGAGATGAGAGGATATTCAACTGATTTATAATTTATTACACAATTACAATCACACTACCCACTCATTACTGAACGCTTTCTCTCTGCCACGTAGTGTTTTTCCTTCTCAATCCAAATGTTTGTCACTGATTTAGTAGCCTTCCCTAACACAGGCTGATTTTGGTCTAGAGGGGCGGATTCACTGGCTGAAAACAGCCGCTGGATCCTATTGGTTCACGATCTGTGCCATGGCCCGCCTCAAACTTATATGCCAGAAATTGCAGCAGGTTACCCCAGACTTTTATTTTTCTTCCTATCGCCAAAATAAAAGCCTGGGTTTCCGAGGCTACTGATTTAGTTACAAGTCAACGTGTGGTCTTGTCTAAATGTTAGCTAATTGGGTTATTTTGATCACGCTGTAGGTTTATTTGCATTTGAACAAGCCATTGAGATAGAAGAACAAACCAAAGAAAAGTTAAATTAGGGTGTAGAATTACAGTGCAAAAGAAACTGATAAAACCTATCTACTACAACAAACCTCTGTAATCGGCAGCGGAAAGGTCTTCAGCTCTCATCTAAAATAACTGAGCGCCAGTAGCAGACCTGCAGTTTTCTGTGAGTTTGCTCCTCACAACCTTTTGTTTGTATATTTCAGTTGCATCGCAGAGTGGTACAGCGGGAAATCTCCGGTTTCGACGGGGATCGTAGGAAATGAGTTAACATTTCACCTGCGTCACCTCCATGGTGCCGCGGCACAAGCCGGTGAAGTTTGAAGAAGCAGTCTAGTTCATTATTTGTGTGTGTGACTTTGTGTGTGTGTGACTTTGTGTGTGTCTTTGTGTGTGTGACGTTGTGTGTGTGTGTGTGTGTGTGTGTGTGTGTGTGTGTGTGTGTGTGTGTGTGTGTGTGTGTGTGTGTGTGTGTGTGTGTGTGTGTGTGTGTGTGTGTGTGTGTGTGTGCGTGCTAGTTGACAGACTGCAGGCCCACTGGGAGGACACGCAGGCCAAGCTCTCCGACAGGACCAGGCAGCTGCACAACATGCTGCAGGACTCCACCGATTGGCTGGAGGCCAAGAAGGGGGTGGAGCCTCTGATCAAGCGGGCCAACGAGAGGCTGGAGTCGTGGCAGGAGGTCTCGTACACCGTGGACGCGCTCAAGAAGCAGAACGCCGAGCTCAAGGTGGGCGCGATAATAAGATAATGACCGAAGCGCTGACCTATTATTAATACGTTTTTTTTTTGTGCACGTACCTACACTGTGTGCAGGCACGTGCACACATAGACATCAAAGGGGGCTTGAGCCCCTGCCCTTTTATCAGTCTGTAAAAAGCCCCCCCCCCCCCCCCCCAGACCATGGATGCAGTTTTCACTGTGTTGAAAGAAATGCCATAGGCCTACCTGAAGGCAGCATTCAAGAGAATTGCCGTGTCCAAACTCGCCTGAACTTGAATGCGGCATCTTATGTTGAAGGAATTGCCCTCTCTGCGTAGAAATCCATGCCATTACAGCACAGCTCCAGTATTATCTTGAATATGCTTAATTCGGTGTAGCAAAACAGAAAATAGCCGACCTCCAAGCTCACAACGCGTTGCAGCGTGATGCGTTGTGAGTTTGGAGGTCTGCTATTTTCGATATTTTCACCAAAAGGCCTTTTTAGAAATTTCAGCCCCTGCCTCTCTAACATTCTCTGCATGTGTGTGTGTGTGTGTGTGTGTGTGTGTGTGCGTGTGTGTGTGTGTGTGTGTGTGTGTGTGTGTGTGTGTGTGCGCGTGTGTGCGTGCGTGCGTGCGTGCGTGCGTGCATGCGTGCGTGCGCGCGTGCAGGGCTTTGTGAAGGAGCTAGGTCAGTGGCAGGGACAGGTGGACGACACCAACGCTCTGGCCGACAAGCTGCTGACGCTCTACTCGTCCGACGACACGCACCGAGTGACGCACCTCAACGACGACCTGGCCAACACCTGGGCTCACATCATGAAGCGGTGAGCGGGCCGCGCACGCACTCACACATACATACACACCTGACAATTTTAATCCATCCATCGGGGAAAACGTCTAATCTCTCTTTTGGGTCTCGACCTGAAAAGTTATGGAACAATTGCACTATAGATTTGCACTATAGATTTCTTTGTCTGATGCCGATCGTGATTTTGGAGAATCCTAGACTTCTGATTATCGATTTTGTCAAAAACTGCAACGCTGTCTAATCAATTTTGAAAAATACGTATTTTTGAGAACATTCAACTTGAATTTATTTATTTAAACATCATAAATAGACTGGATTTCATAGTAAATATATTTTTTAAGATATTTTTCTAATTGTGAAAATGATGATGTTGTAGATCCACATAATCTTCGCTATTTGTCATACAAATAGCTAGGGCTGTCACGATTATGACATTTTACACAGCGATGAATTGTGACTCAAATAATTGCGAATAACGATTTAATTCGTTTTTTGTCATTGACAATTACATTTCTGTTTGGCTTGCAGGCTTTGAAGTTGCACATAGCAGATATGACACACAACCTACAAAGAAATTACTGACAAATTTGACCACTTTATACTTAAAAAAATAACATTGATGGAAATAGCAGATCTACAAGAAAATTGTAGATCTGCTATTTCGGCTATTTCCTCAACTTTTTGAAACTATATGAACATGTACAACATGGAAATGATTATGATGATTATGAAAAAATAATGTGAAATAATGTGACCAGGCCTACAGCATATAACGCTGAGTTGGTTGATAGCATCGGCCTCAGAAAAGCTTCACACTGTCCTCTCTCCTGCGCAAAGTGTGCATTTCCAGCCACACGGTATCCCACTGACTTTCACGTTGCATTCGCCACATGGTCCGCGTGAGTGCACGTGTTTATGTGAGAACTCATTGGTACGCGGGTGCCTCTTTGGCCAATAGGTGCCATTCAGTATAGGAGCGACTGTGTGTGTGTGTGTGTGTGTGTGTGTGTGTGTGTGTGTGTGTGTGTGTGTGTGTGTGTGTGTGTGTGTGTGTGTGTGTGTGTGTGTGTGTGTGTGTGTGTGTGTGTGTGTGTGTGTGTGTGTGTGTGTGCGTGCGTGCGTCCTGACTCACTCCTGACCTGCACTGAGTGTTATGCTGACCTCGGGTCTCTTTGTATCCACAAGGCAATTACACCCAAGCTGAAAGTAGAGGGCATTCGTTATTCTTTTCCCGCCGTGTGTGTGTGTGTGTCAGTGTTGATTTTGACAGCAAATTTAGATTTTGTTTTAATCACAGTCTTTTCAACAATTAATTAAATACAATTTTTGTCATCTGGAATGTTTTAGATTTAGTCTATAGTTTTAGTCGACTAAATAACATAAGGTTTTAGTTGGGGCGTCGTGATGCCTGGTTTTGCACTTGGTTTTGCAGGCTGAAAAGAGACGATCTACAAGCTCGCGACGCGATGTGCTGGGGCGCGTTGTGAGCTTGTAGATGTGCAGCGCAACCAAACATAAAATGAGGATGTGTGTGCGTGCGTGCGTGCGTGCGTGCGTGCGTGCGTGCGTGCGCGCGCGTGCGCGCGCGTGTGTGTGTGTGTGTGTGTGTGTCAGAGGCGTCAATTGGGTATGGCAAGGTATGGCAGCTGCCATACCTTGGCTACAGGGGAAAAAAATAACATATACTTCTTAAAACAAATTCATCATGCCTGTTGCAAAGGTATGACTGGTGTCTTGCACGCGCACCGTCACACCTTAGCTTTTGCTGAACTGACGCCACTGGTGTGTGTGTGCGTGTGTATGTGTGCGTGTGTGCGCGGTGCAGTGTGGCGGACAGGGAGGCAGCGCTGGAGGCGGCTCTGCGGCTGCTGCAGCAGTTCTACCTGGACCTGGAGAAGTTCCTCAGCTGGCTGACGGAGGCGGAGACCACCTGCAACGTGCTCATCGACGCCACCAACCAGGAGAGGCTGGGCGAGCAGCCCGACGCCGTCAAGAACCTCATCACACAGTGGACGGTATGGCACTCCATGCACACTTTAACTGTGACCGTAGGTCGCATTTAGTATGAAAGCCTGCAGATCATATCCGTCCGTCACATGTCACGCTGAGGTGTGACGCCTCGTGTCACACCAAAGCATGATCTGTTATCAATACACGTCCTTGTCCCTTTTATACCTATATATCAAGGTTCAACTTTATTGTCAACAATACCAATTTACAAGTAAAAGGGCAAGTGAAATTCATTGTGCGCAAGCAAAAGCAGCAGCTACAGTCTTAAGAATACCACATTAAAATCAGTGTTAAGTTGCTAAAAGAACTAAGCTGCTTAAGGTCTATATGTTAAGATCTAAAACTACCTAAAAAAGTGCAAAACTCGAGTGCAAACTGCAAAATTGTGCAAAGTGCAAAATTGTGCAAATGCCAATTCATAAGCCAACAGACATATGGCCATATAGTCCGGGCCGTGTAGTTCAGTGTTTGTTCATGAGATATGGAGATCTCTGATGTCATCAATATTAAGCCCATATCTGGGAATGCCCATATTTGGACATATTGTGTCTCATGTGGTCTATGATGTCAGACACCTATGATGACACATCGTTCATCTCCATATTTGGGAAAATATGGCCACATTTCGGCCATAATATATGGACACATTTTGTTCAACTTAAACAACTAACCAGGTCTGTGCATTTTTTTGGTCAAAGTTGATCCCATGTCAAAGCGCCAGCGCTCGCCCAGCAGTCTGCCGGATGCGTGCACAGTGCACACACCCATGTGCGCACCCTTTAGGGTGAGGTCGCTTCTTCCCCTTTGAGCGTCTTACTAGTGATGGTAATGAGTATATAATAAAATATAAAAAGTATATAAAAAAAATGTGGCACAAAGCTATTTTGCTACTTTTGCCTTGAAAACCTTGAAAAGTAAAGCCCTTTGCACACAGGACAGTTGGGTTTTTTTCGTTTGCGGCATGAATAAAACGCATTGGATTTGGTGTGCAAGGCTGTGCGGAATCGGCGCTGCAGATCCAAAAAGGAGTCATAAAAGGAGTGATGAGTTTTTTACCGCATGCGACAAGACGCACGAATCGAACTGGGTTCGATCGAGAAAAAAACGCACGGCGGCAGCCACTCGTCGCACGGCTAATTCGGAGCCTGTGTGCATGAGGTCATAGAGAATCATTGTTTTCTTTTCAAAAAATAATATTGTCCGTTTTATCCGTGCGGTTAAACGCGCCTCTGTGCAAAGGGCTTAACAGTGTTGCACATATGAGGTTTCCCCCCGAAATAGACAATATAAAAAAAAATAAAAGAAATTGTATGTTTGTATCAATAGAGTTGCCCATGGCATTGCTTCTGTGCTGCGTTTGTCTAGTGAACAACACAACAAATGCCCTAAAGCATACATGGGCAACAGGCGGCCCGGGGGCCACATGCGGCCCCCATCTTCACTTAATGCGGCCCGCAGGTTAATACGGAATACTGATATAGTATTGATTTCAGCTGTTACAGTTCCAAACATGACCTGCTTTAATTCCGTCAGTCAATATTAGTAGCTTAATGACTAGTATAGTAGTATTAAAATGTATTTTTTTTATGTCCAATGTATTTGTATTTAGGTTCATAAAGTTAACATGAGTATATAACTAAATGCGTTTGAAATTAAATCAAAATGTTACGTTTCAGGATTCCAATTAAAAAATAACCAAAAATATTTCAGGATTCCAATTCAAAAGAAGCAAAAATAGCCGATCTACAAGCTCAAAACGCATCGCAGCGCGATGCGTTTTGAGCTTGTAGATCCGCTATGTTTGCTTCTTTTGTAGGACGTAGCAATATGCAATGTGGCCCTCTTGAGTGAAGGTGGAAATATAGTGGCCCTCACCATCATCAAAGTTGCCCACCCCTGCCCTAAAGGAATGCTCTTTGCGAACAGAAGAGTGGTTAGCCTTACATGACTTGTTGTCCCAGCTGGCATGGAAGGAATGCTGACCCGGCAGTGTGCTGTCGTCCCATTGGTCGGCGTTCGGCGGCGCTCGGCGTCGCTGCATTGTGGGAGTTTTGAAGGGAAGGCTCTGTTCAGCCCGGGAACATTTTGTGACCCTCAGCTTTTCACCCCGCGCCCACACGCTCTTTCTGTTAGACACGAGCGTGCACGCTCGCATGCACGCACACGTGCACCCACTCGACATTCACATGTCCAGTCTTCCTTCCTTCCCCATCCCCTCATGTCCCTTCATGTGCGCATGTATGCGCGCACATACACACTCACACACTCTCACACACACACACACACACACACACACACACACACACACACACACACACACACACACACACACACACACACACACACACACACACAGACACACACAGTCACACACCCCCACACACACACACGCACACACACAGAGACATGCGCGCACAGCACACGCACACACATACATTCACACACACACACACACACGTTTCCTTGTGAATACAACAGTGGTACTGTATGTAGTGTGCCTACTTGAGGGAGACTGCTGTGCGTGCGTGTGTGTGTCTTCCAGCAAGCGCGCACACACACACACACACACACACACACACACACACACACACACACACACACACACACACACACACACACACACACACACACACACACACACTATTTCTCTCTCCCTCCCTCTCTCTGTCTGTCTGGCCATATTTCTGAATAATTGTCTGATTCATGTCCCCTTCCCTCCACTCCTCTCTCTCTGTCACACACACACAGACACACACTCATACACAGGGATACACACAATGGCTTGTCCAGAGCCAGGCGAGCTGGTCGCTCCATTGTGAGGGCACCCGGAGAAGGAGTGCACGGCATGCGTTTTGTGGCTGTGGTCTGACACGGGACGGTGGACTAACATGCTCCGTAGGAAGGTCTACCACGTGCAGGTTGGGACAACATTAGGCAAAGGCATAGATCGCAAACACGTACGTCGAATAACGCTGCCTTGTTACTTTGATTTCAGGTCATAATCCGTAGTGTGACGGAGTGGCGACGCCGGAAATTGTCCACCTACATGCTTGTCGCGACGCGCTGTGAGTTCGTAGGTCGGCTATTTTCGGTGATGCGACTCCGTCACGCGACAGAGAATCAATTAGATGGACAATTTAATCTCAAACGTGTTTGGGTTAGGGTTAGGGTTGGGGTCATTTTAATGTCTACTCAGGATTTTGTTAGGACCCCGGAACACCCGTCCTTGGTTCTGGTGACTAATATTGTCCATCTAATGCGTGGGTGACTTTATTTCATTTTATTTTATTTTTGTATTATATATTATATATATTATATATTATTCATTCTTTGCATTTTCCCCCAACATATATTTTGATATTTTTGTCTCTTACAAACATGATTGATTGATTGATTGATTGATTGATTGATTGATTGATTGATTGATTGATTTACCTTATTAACAAGATCATTACCAGTAGTTCTACACAGTCAAATATTATGCTAAAAGTATGCCCCAGGGGGCTTGTTTCCATTGTGGTCCATTGTACTCAATTAATCAGTAAGACAATACAACACGGGCGGCATTGGCTCAGGAGTAGAGTGGCCGGCAGAGCGGCCGGATGGCAACCGAGAGGTTCCCAGTTCGATCCTGGGCTCCCCCAGAGTTAGTGTCGAACTGTCCTTGAGCAAGACTCTGTCTGAATCCCTAGTTGATCCCGGTGAGCAGAAGCAGATTGGTCTTGCATGGTTTCCTCCGCCATCGGTGTATGAATGTGTTTGTGAATGGGCGAATGTAATGCACAATCTATGTAAAGTAATTTGAATAAAAAGCGCTTTGGATAAACACAATACTATACAATACATATTGGTAACTTCCAGTAACAGCTAAAGGTATATTAGCAGAAAAGGCAGTAGTGGGTGTGAGGGACAGCGGTTGCTACTACCAAGGTGTTCCATGGTATTCTACTAAGCCCGGTTGTATTTTAAGGTCACAGCCATTCTTTTGGTTTAGTTATGAGTCTAGAGAGTCAATATCTTGAGTGGGTTTTGGGATGGCATTCCACCTTTCGGTGGCAGCATAGTCGAATGTGTTTTTCCCCAAATGATCGTAAAACATTTGAGGTATTGGAAATTCATGACATTTCAGTTGGTGTGAAGGCTGTTCCACATGCCTCACATCATGCTGAGGGTGTGTTAGCTTTGTCAGCGCTCTTTATTTCAGACTGAGAACTTTCAACAAGCTTTTATCACCTCCTGTTTTAATTAGAAACATGTTAGTGATGCTAACGAGGTATTTTAAAACCTCTACTATTCAGGTTGTGTGCAGCAGACTCCCGTGTAAAGGTACTGCGCCTTTGGACTTGGAGTATGTCTTTGTAGTGAATATGTAAAGCTTCACGCAAGTCCTATAAACATGGATAATACTGTACACTTGTAGAATTGTATACTTAAGATATCCTATTCCGTCATTTCTCTCTGTCATTATGTGCAAGGCCGGAATTAGGTGTCCTTCCTTATACGATGCAATGCGAGAATGCAGTCTAGCAACACCAACTCGGGACTCCTGGATCGCTGCCCTCCACACTCTCTTGTCTAACATAAGGGTCTTGAGCTCTACACTAGTGTTGTTTAACTAAGCTTTCGTGCCGCAGTGCATATGTGCGTACGTGGTGCGCTTCTTGCCTTTTCCTGGCTTTGCCCTGGGTTGGCTCCCATAGAGTTCGGGCGGATTCACACTGCAATCCGTTTGATTAGAACTGATTCTGAAACCGGTTGCTGGTTCACGCTGGCCAGCATTCACATTGGCAGACCTTCTGGCCTCCCTGGAGATCACTAGCACTATACAGCCCGGTCCTATAGGTGGCGGTATGCACATAGTGTCATCAACTATGCGACATTGCTGATGGTGGTTGCCAATAAATTCAGGCACGAAAGTTGGTGTAACAATTCAATGACGCGCGACAGCGCAGTGTGGAACATTGTTGCAGTGGTCTTGGGTCTCGCACCCCCCACACCTCGACAAGACAAACAAGCCTATTTGCATATCAATTGACCTGTGTCGCTGATCTACAAGCTCACACTGACCTTGCATCCGCGACGCGTTGTGAGCTTGTAGATCTGCTATTTTCCAGGCGCATAAACGTGCAGAATGATGAGCGAGACATGCAGCGCAGCGCACGTTATTATTTTAATTATTTAATAATCAACATGGCTGAAACGCTTGTGGCTTAATATTCACATTAATGGCACGTCAAGCAGGCACAGCAGTGCACAAGCAGTGCCAAGGAATCTATAACATCGAAACAAAAGTCAGGGATAAAGGAATACTTTTAGGCTATTTTCTATCAACAGCGGTAAGTCATTTTCGGTTTGTTTTCATGGTTTAACAGTTCATGGTTTAACTTGTAGGCTAGTGCTTTCTCTTTCTGCTTTTCTTTCCCGACGGGCGACAGCGCACACACATGCATGCACGCACGCACCAAGCCCCCCCCCCCCCCCCCCCCCCTCCCGCTGTAAATCTGATCCAGAGCAGCATAACCATCATCTCACAGTTACAGCCATACTTCATGTCGCTGCCTCGCGGCTAATAACGGACCTGAATCTGATCCTAGGTCAGCCTAGATTACAGTCCCGTGTTCCGAATGTTTTAACGGAGCGCCGGTTCTGGCCGTCCCGTCTCACTTTCACCCCTGCCTCAGTGCGCTGGTGCGAGACAATAAATAACTGTTCGCCAATTGCTACTTCTCCCAATTGGAAGTACATGACACCAGTCCAGCGCACCACAGTAGTAGGCTAACTGGTGATATAAAACATATAAACGAATTTTAGAAGACAGTCCTACAAGCAAGCAATCTCTCTGTGAGATGAAGTCGCTGATCCCATGGCCATGTCGACAACTGTTACCCAGTGTTTATTTGTGCCGACGGCTGACTCGTCGACATTATATGAGGTCACGTTCAACATCAATACCGTTTTTGAGGCCGGTTGCTTCACACTGCGGCTCACCGGTCTCGAGGTCGCACAATGCAGTCTCGAGACTACCTCTTGAGGTGGTTTCGAGGCTATCCGTTTCTGAGGAAGACCGCACGCTTCACACTGTCAAAACCGGTTTAAACATCTGCCAAGTAGCCTCGAGACCGGTCTCGAGACCGCAGTGTGAATCCGCCCTGAGCAGTTTGCTTGCCTCTAGTTCTGGGAGCCTGACGCAGTTCCCTGCCAGCCTCATCCTATTCTCTCTCTGACTTTGTCTGTGACCCGTGGTAGGTCCCCATAGAGCAGTGGTTCTCAAAGTTTTTTCATGTCAAGGACCCCCAAATTGACAATTATTAGCCCACGCCACGGACCCCCATTTGAAAAGATATGCCAGGGACGTCGATTCGAGTTTTTGTTTTACTGCTCTAGCAGTGATTCTGGATCATTTTAATTTCAGGAACCCCCAGTTTGACATGCATTAGTTAATTGAACTCTGAGAGAATGGGTCCATTTGGTTCCATTTGTTCACTCTCTGAGTTACATACCCATAAGGGTCCATTTGGTTCCCAGCTACCATTTAGCTGGGGACCCCCTGAAACTCCCTCGAGGACCCCACTTTGAGAACCAATGCCATAGAGCAGTGTTTCTCAAAGTGGATTCCAGTGACTCTATGGGTGCCTTTAGGAGGGTCTAAATTGACTCTTACGAGTCTGTAACTCTGACAGAATACAAATGGAACCAAATGAGTTAAGGGAAGACCTTGGAATTTAAAAGTTTGAGAAACACTGCCATAGAGGACCACATTCCTGATGTGGTCCGTCCATGTGACACCTAGTGCCATTCGTAGCATTCTACGTAGACTCCATCCTGGGGCTCGTTCCTGTGGTGCTGTGAGGGTCCATGTCTGATGTCTCAGCCCAACTGTCATGGCATTACAGTAATAGTCTTCCAGTACATATCGACGCTGCAGTGCAGGGCGTGTGACTGAATCATTCGACATGATTCAGTCTCTATGTGCAATTAGCGATAGACAGGAGCGCCGCTCCTCTAGCTTTGAAGGTGCACCCACCCACGCCTGTGCATTCGCAAATGGCTGTTTTTCACACCTCGTTAACAAAAGCTGGTGATCGACGCTGAGTGTCACAGCTTGAATTAACAGCAATGACCGACCTGGTTGATAGCCTCACACTGCGTGGCTGCTGCCTTAAGCCCCTGATACACGTAGCAATTTTTTCATCAATATCAACCAGCAACGACCAGAGGCGTCAATTGGGTATGGCCATTGGCAGCGTCATTGGATTAATTATTTTGTGCCTTCACGCGGGCAAGACACCAGTCATGTTGCCATATCTTATCAACAGGCATGAATTTATTTTAGGAAGTACATTTTTTTTTCCCCTTTGGCAAAGGTAAAGCAACTGCCATACCTAGCCATACCCAATTGACGTCTCTGGTCGTTGCTGGTTGATATTGATGAAATAATTGCTACGTGTATCATGGACTTTATGCAACGGCAGATAGAGTCTAGCTGAGCTAGGCTAGGAGTCCCCCAGGGGTCCTCCCCTCAGTTTTTTCCCCCTGCCACACCAAATCTTTGTTTATGCGGGCAAATTGTAACCTGACTCAAGGCGCCACCATCTGGCGGAGTCGGGTTAGGCAAATTGCATGCATGTGTGTGACCTCAGATCCATAGCCGCAGTGTGGCCTGAGATCCCTATAGCATCTTCATCAAATCCCCAACATGTAAAAACGTGTAATAACTTTACACAGGGTTCCCACGGTCATGAAATTCCTGGAAATATTTTGAAATTAGAAACATGTTTTTCCAGTACTGGAAAAGTTTTGGAATTGATCAAGGGTCCTGGAAGGTCCTGGAAAAAAAATTGTTATGCATTGTCTTTGGTTATTGATTTTGTTAATACCTCTGAAGTGACAAATTAAACATTGGCCAAATTGTCAAATATTAGAGGCAGAAATTGTGAAAATAGCCGATCTACATGCTCACAACGCCTCGCGTTCAATAGAACCGTGTTATACAAAATTCCTCTACTCTTAGTGCTAGTCAGAGTGTGGGGGGGTCCCCAGTTAAAATATGATTATTATGGGGGTCACGGCCTGAAAAGGTTGAGAACCACTGGCATACACTACCTGTCTTTGGGCATTGCACATAAGAGTAAGCGACCTGTTATTCAGCTGAATTATTGTTATATAGTCCTGGAAATTGGGTTAAATATTCTGGAAAAGTTTTGGAAAAGTTTTGGAAATTAATTGGTAAAAATGTGTGGGAACCCTGTTTACCATGCGTCACGTCTTATTCGGCTATTGTTCACATTTTAACGAGAGCAATTAGAAAACACGATGTAGGTGATGAACTCCCCAAAGTGCCAAATTAGCGTCGACGCGGCGGGGGTCTCTTGTCCTCATAACAACATAATCCCGGCGTCCTGCGGTTTGATCCGTGTTCCACGAAGCCCCCCCTCCCGTCTCTCCCCTGCCTCTCTGTGTTTAACTCTCAAATACCTGGAACGCGCCCGAGTCGCGTTAGGTTTTAACCACTTTAACCATTATTGTATGCTTTAACCTTTGGTGCCGCGCTGCGAGCTTGTATATCTGCTATTTTTGAAAAATCGTGAAAATGTGTGCAAGTCTATGAATATCTTTGACCCGATCTTTGACCCGACTTCTAAATCCTTCCGCTAAATCAGTGGTTCTCAAACTTTTTCATGTCAAGGACCCCCAAAATTACAGGTATTTAGCCACGGACCCCCATATCAAAATATGTTGTTCCAGGGACCCCCCAGAAGCAAATATTTGATTTACAAATGTTCGCTTTTAAATAGATATATTCAAAGACTTGCAAAGAAAAATCATGATTTTTCAAAAATAGCAGATATACAAGCTCGCAGCGCGGCACTCGGTGCCGCGCTGTGAGCTTGTATATCTGCTATTTTTCAATGGTTGAAGTAGTCAATAATCCTAGGCCTAAATGGGTTAATAAAGCACACATCTCCTGAGGCTGCCATAGGGGAGCGGACATAGTTTTTGTGTGGTTAGGAGTGGTTTTATGGTCTTGTATAGGTATTTTTTTACCCAGTTTATTTGTTTATTTAAAAAAAAAGATACCCATTAGCTTACACCCTAAAAGTCTGGGTTTCCGAGGCTAGCTTACACCCAAACGCTCACTAGTCTTCTGGGGTCCAAGGCAATGTCACACACACACACACACACACACACACACACACACACACACACACACACACACACACACACACACACACACACACACACACACACACACACACACACACACACACACACACACACACACACATGGCCCGAGTTACATTGTTTTTTTGTTGTTACATGGAGGTTCATGTGCACCTTCAATGTACCACAAGTTGTCGACTAACAACAGAACATTTTTTATGGCAGCAGTAATTTCTCTTTTTTGTATCCTTACACAATCAGACCTGCTATTGTTAGGCATTCACAGTCACTGAGAAGCAAGGTCATAGTTGGTGTAAAAGGCACGTTTGTTTTGTAACTCCCATCTGCAACTATGGCGATCTGGCAGCAAACACAATAACATGTTTTCATGCTTAACATTTTCAGGGGGAAAAAAAACATTTCGAACCAAATTGAATTCCTTCTAGTGGAAATAGCAGATCTATAAGCTCACAACGTGTCTGTGCTTCATGTTTCTCATATCCCCGATAAGAACCTATCTATGCATATTATTGCAAAAAGGTAATGCGCTGACATTTAAACGGTGTGTAATATTAAGAGGATATGGTTGAGAGTGTAAACATAGCCACTATGAACTTGAATTATACTTTTCCACAGCTTAGTAGCATACTAAATACTAAAACATTGAGAATATGTTAGCTTTTAATCTTAAGTAAATGTTTAAAGCTGCTTTTTCGTTTCTTTGTTAAATTAGGTTTTAAATAGCTCTATATTCTGATGGTGTTTGGTCAGTAACTGTCTCTCCAGCTCTTTAACAGAAAATACATATTTTACCCGACCTAAAATGACACCTCCAAGTTAGGGACACCAGGTTGAAAGTGGTTAAGGTTTTGTCTTTATTGTATTTTTCTCGTTGCTATGCCAATTAATTCCTCCCTACACTGTGTGTTGTCACTGCTGTTATACTGGCTCAACTGCCAGTTGACTAAATATCATAAGATTTAAGTCAACTAAATCTACAGTTGATTTTGTAGTCAAGCATGTATTTTGGCAGGCCTTGATTGCGTCGTAATGCCTGATTTTACTCTTGTGTCCATGCTTAAAACAACCGATCTACAAGCTCACAACGCGTTGCAATAAGAGCTTGTAGACCTGCTATTCAGCGCAACCAAACATAAAATGACTTGTCTTTTAGTTCTACCGGATCTGTTCGCCACTAAGTCCCTCCTTAACATTTAAGTCTAGTTTATGTTGTTGACAAAATTGTCCATATATTTAGCCATGGTTTTAGTCACCATAGCTTAGCTTTAGCTTTTTTTTTTTTTCACATTAGTTTTCATGTTAGTTTTCACGTTGTTACTCGTCGCTCCGATGAACTGCAGTGGCGGATGAGGTATCTAGCGTTTTATATCTATGCCCGTGCAGACTCTGTGCAGCCACGATACCATGGTGAATGTAAACAAGGAAGTACAACGGCGTCTGTCTGTGCGACATGGCATGCACATTACAGCATTTTCAATGCTGATGCATGTCCACGTAGTCGCAGGACGCAACAACATTTTGGCGTTCTCTTTAAAGACCATTTTCGAGTAAACGTGGCCTTAAGGCTTTATCATAGTCCGAGGTGAAGGTTGATCACTTCAACTTTTAGGTGATAAGCTATCACCTAAAATGAGATAACGGTGAAGCCCTATCACCGTGACTGTGATGTCTCCGTGCCTCTGAAACCAGGGGGCGCACATGATTGGTCGATCTAGACCAATCAGTGAACGGGGGTGATGGGGAGATGTCTGAAGGTAAAAACAGAGGAGAGATGTTGGGGTTCGCGGTGAGAGCTCTTCACTGTGGCGAATGACGTAATGTTGTCGTTTTCTGACTTAACTCAGCGGGTGCCCACGCGTCAAACTCTTTGATGTCGCTGGAGGCCCACGATGTGTTTGCCGCGTTTACTGTATTTACAGTATTAACTTTAAATCTCACCGTTAGGTCGGGGCTACGCCTGGATGCAGCCCATTCACCGCGGGTTGCTTCGAATCGACGCTGAGAGCATCGCGCGGCCGTTTTTCTCCATATATTCCAATGCATTTCCCCATCTTTAACGCCCTTTATCTCTGATGTATTGTTTATGGCTAAAACTGTGGCAGGCTGCGGCAAAATGACCAACTTTCGATCGGCAATCAACAGCTATGATCAACACTAGCCCATACAGTAAGTTACACAACAACATCCTGTCTGCGGTCATGTGACCAAGTGACGTCATGACCATGCATTGACGCAGCAGGGCCGTATTCAATACAATGGTGGTGGGTCTGGGCATCGAGAGGGAATAAATGGGGCTCAATCTTGGGGCACCCAATGTGTTAAAAAGACTACACCGCGAGATGGCTTATCACCCCAGACTGTACTATGATAGGGCCTTAAGTCAACACTGGCGTCGACTTCATTGTGTGTGTGTGTGTGTGTGTGTGTGTGTGTGTGTGTGTGTGTGTGTGTGTGTGTGTGTGTGTGTGTGTGTGTGTGTGTGTGTGTGTGTGTGTGTGTGTGTGTGTGTGTGTGTGTGTGTGTGTGTGTGTGTGTGTGTGTGCGTGCGTGCGTGTGTGTAGGAGCTCCAGAATGAGATTGACGGCCACACGGAGATGTACCACTCCCTGGACGAGAACGGCCAGCGGATCGTGTCGTCGCTGGGCGGCTCTGAGGACGCGGCGCTGCTCCAGAGGAGACTGGACAACATGGGACAGCGCTGGAACGACCTGCGCACCAAGACCGTCGGCATGAGGTCAGCCGCCCCGCACGAACCATATACTCCCCCGTAGGGATGGGACGATGATCGTTCTTAGCGTTTATCGTGATAAAAAAAAACACACTTGATAATCGTATCGTGGAGATTTATAGTGAAATCATCACCTGGATCAATTCACCTTTTTCAATTCAGTTTACCTTTTAAACCACCTATAATTGGTAAAACAGACCTGGAAATAACGTACTTGATACAGTCTTTTTCACTCTCTACCAAATCTCTTTGCCAAAAGAATTGCCGATCTACAAGCTCACAACGCGTCGCATTGCGACGCGTTGTGAGCTTGTAGAGCGGCAATTCTTTTGGCAAATGTTCCGCCCCAGGATAATGGATGTTGGGGATATTTTGATTATCGCTAAAATTATGGAAAGCACTACATGAAAACATTTGAATACTCATCTTTTCTTAACTCATATGCTGCTATTTTTTTTTTTTAAAGATTTGCTTTTGGGCTTTTATGCTTTTATTGGATAGTACAGTAGACTGACAGGAAACGGGGGGAGAGATGGGGAGAGACATGCGGCAAAGGTCGTCCGGATCGGGAATCGAACCGGCGACGCCGCCAGGCATCAATGCCTATATGGTATGCGCTTAGACCAGTAGGCCACCGGGCGCCCCATATGCTGCTATTTTAAACATAGGCTGAACTGTTTTCCTGCCAAATTGTTCTTACCTTTTATCGTTGGCACGCGCACGCATCGTGCACAGATCTGTGCGCGACTAATCTAGTAGACGTGTAGACTCGGTGACAGCTTTTGAATAAAAAAAACCCCATTATAGACATATCCGTTGCGAGGCTGTATCCCTACTTATCCGCCAGTGTTTACATGAAAAAACATTGGGAGACAGCCAGCTGTGCGCTATGGTAACACATGGACACGTTCGCGCACATAGCAGACGATATGTGCGCAGATCATATGCCAGGCGGGTAGAGGAATCAAACAGCTACAAAATAAATAAAAAACAGTGTGAAAAAATACCATTCTATGGCCGTGCAGTCAGCTCACTTGTTTACAACTAGAAATTGGCGGCGGCTGTGCCGCCGCTCACTTCTGGAGTTCACGTTATTGTATAGACTGATTGATTGATTGAAGAGTTTAGCACTGTTTGCAATAGAAGACGCAGTTACAATACACAACATTGCCACACACACACACACAGTCCCACACACACAGGAGGGGGGGAGAGGGGGGGAGGGGGAGAGAGTGGCACGACGACGGCGATGAGTTATATGCAAAGAAATGCAAAGATGTAAAAGTCAAAGTGAGCACAAAACACACACACACACGCGCACGCGCGTTTGCAAGAGAGAAAATAGGGAGAGAGAGACGATGTAGAGAGAGAGGGGAGAGAGAGGGAGGGGAGAGACAGGGACGCCAACGTCGCAGCGTGCTTTTATACTTTTGTGCTTTTACTCGAGTACATTTTACTCGAATACATGTTAGAGAGCAGATACGGCCGTAGGGTGGTCGCGCTTTTTGTACAGAAAGAAATTGCCAGTACCTTTTTGTGCTGTAGTGGGGCTGATGGTCGTCATTGTCACTGGAGAAAAAAATAGGTGTTGATGCTCTCCTTGTTGTGGGACTCTGCTGTAACTCTCCCTCTGGAAGTGTTGCGGGGTCCTAGCCAGTGGCGTCAGTTCAGAAAAAGCTAAGGTATGGCAACATGACTGGTGCGCGCGTGCAAGACAGCAGTCATGGTTTAGAACTAACTTTTATCTTAATTTATATTTAGAGACATTCATGGATTTATATTTAGAACTAACTTTTATCTTCCCCCCTGGACAACAGATAGACAAAGAGACATTCATGGAAAGAGACATTCATGGATTTATATTTAGAGACATTCATGGATTTATATTTAGAACTAACTTTTACTTTTATCTTCCCCCCTGGACCCCCTGGACCCAGGGTATGGTATATAGCTGCATACCCCTGCCATACCCAAGTGACGCCCCTGATCCTATGGGTGGTATTTTTCCGTACGTTCTCCCTACCGTTGAGTTGAAGTTGAGTTGAAGTCAATGCGAAGTAGGCGTGGAAGTGCGTGGAAGTGGGATGCGGCTCTTACTAAATTGTAAATATAAGATGAAAAGCTATGCGAACGGAGCTGCGATTGGATGTCAGACCGGATATGGAAACCTAGATCCGGTCCAAACGGGAAATACGACCGGATACAGTTAGGAGGCGGGCCTAAAGTCTCCGAAGCGGCTATATACTGCGACCATACTTTTAATCGTTTCATAATGATTAAAGCTAATTAAATCTTCGGGCTCCTCGGGCATCGCAGAGTGGTACAGCGGGAAATCTCCGGTTTCGACAGGGATCGCAGGAAATTAGTTAATCTAAAATATGAACACTTGTGGTAAAAAAAAAAAAAAAAAAATGTCCTTTAAGTAAAATTTTGAGGGTTTTGTACTTTATATGAGCATTTCCAATTTACAATACTTGTACTTCTACTCCGCTACATTTATTTGAAAACTTTGCCTACGAGTTACTTTGTACATTTTGGCCAATTAAAAATAGACAATCAACAAGCTCACAATGTGTTGCGGTGGAACACATTGTAGAGCTTGTAGACAAAGATTGTAATACATTTGAAAACTTGAAATGGGACATTCTGCACAATGAGTACTTTTAAGTATATTTCGATACCAATATGTTTTTACTTTTACAAACAGAGTATTTCTACATTGCTGTATTGATACCTTTACTTAGTAAAACATGGAAGTTGAGTGATATTTATTTTTATTTTTTTCCGGCCGTGTAATTATATGGCGTGGTGTGGAGAAAGTGTGTCAGCGACAGACTGCTTATTAGCTGGCTTGTTGATATGAGGTTGCTCTGGAAGACAGACAGCCGGGGAAAGGTTTTGATTTGTTTGAAAACGAGCGTCATGGGCTTTTAGTTTTCTGAGAGATGGTTGAGAGGCCTTCTGTCGTCAGGCAAGCGCCCGGAATAGCGCTGAAATGACACGCCGCTACTAGGTTGACTTTGACAGCAGCGGCTACTTAGGGCAGAAATGCTATGTTGCTTATACTGTGTGTGCGAGGAGTGAGGATGTATTTTGCACACTCGCTTGAAAACCTTTTATGCAAAGTAACCGTTTGGGTAGTTGGTTCTAGCATGGACATCCGTACAGCGCACATGAAAAAAAAAAGGGGGGGGGGGGGACTGTGGGAACACTGGTGGTCAAGGTTTCCTTACACTGATTACACAGACAAATCCCAGATGAGGCAATTTTCTCCACTTTTTATTCATTTCTTTGGGTCTGTTTTCTTTGGCCGGGCACACACATTTAATGCATGTGCTTCATGCTTTACCTGGAGGGAGGCGGGGGGTAAAGCATTCATTCCCTATGGAAGTCACATGTTTTGAAGAGGCAAGCTTACTACTCTGTGGCTTAGAGCAAGCTTGCCTCTTCAAAATATGTGACTTCTATAGGGAATTAATTGGACGCTGCTTTACCCCCCGCCTCCCCCCAGGTAAAGCATAAAGCACATGCTTTAAATATGTGTCCGGGGCCTTGGGGTTAGTACAACTTTGATTTAGTTTTGGGCTAGGCCTCCGACACACATTTAAGGCATATGCTTAAACTTTAAGTACATGTACTGTAAGTGCATTTTGATAACAACCCTTTTATCTTATATTACATTTTAGAACTGCAGCCAGCGGTATTTGTCACCAACAGACCAAATGCAGCACTCCAATTGGCTAGGACTGATCACGTGCCACACGGAGTTCCAAACCGGAAGTGCGTCCGGCGGTCAAATATGTCTGACCGGAAACGTGCGCTGCGGCACAATAGTTCCGCCCATTTTTTTTTTTTTTTTTTTTTTTTTTTTTTTTTAACTAGATGTGAGCGGGCCGAAGGCCCGCGAACCTCTAGTGCCTTTACAATTACAAACTTTGAATTCCGGACTTCTAGTTTGTGACAGAGCGTGTCTACATTACAGTATTGACATTTTTACTAAAGCATAAAACGTGAGTGCTGTCCACGCAGGGCCCACCTGGACTCAGAGATGGCTCCGTGGAAGCGCCTCCACATGACCCTGCAGGAGCTGCTGGCCTGGCTGAGGGTCAAGGGTCAACACCTGGAGCAGGAGCCGCCCGTAGGGGGCGACGTCCCCGCCGTAGAGACGCAGCTGGACACGCACCGGGTAGGGCGCACGCACACACACACACACACACACACACACACACACACACACACACACACACACACACACACACACGCACGCGTCTTCTAAATCCTTCTTCTAAATCAGTGGTTCTTTTTCATGTCAAGGACCCCCAAAATTAACCCATTAAGACCTGGAACGCGTCTGTGTCGCATTAGACTTGAACCACTTTAACCATTATTTTATGCTTTAACTATTGAAAAATAGCAGATCTACAAGCTCACAGCGCTGCGAGCTTGTAGATCTGCAATCTTTTTAAAGACATTGTACCATCATTTATTTTCCCCCTACAACATAATCATCAGATATTATGATTATACGTGGAGGAAGATTTCTTTGAAAAAAAGTGTACAGAAAGTGTTCAAATTATGTTTTTATGTGGCCACAGCAACCTGTTCATTATGTATGCCTGTAGCCGGGGAGCCACAGGCCCAAAAGCTCAAAGAATAGGGTGTTACCTGTGATGTCATGACATACTTTTAATTTTTGTTTTTTCTATTAATTTGGTCATCAAGGTCCACAGAATGAGAGGCCTGCTCTGCCGGAAATCCTGCGAAAAAAAGTTATGGCCATTTGTATATTCACTCCATCGACTTCAATATAAAGGAAAGAAACACACCAAAATAAATATGCTTTAAGTAGCATGTGAGGGGTCAAACTAGGGATTCTTGATGATTCTGAATCCATTGCAAGCATTTGTTTTGCATGAAAAACATTCCTTGGGCTAGAAAACGGACCAAAATAACGGTGAAAAGTGATGACTCATCACTTTTCACAGGTTTGAGAGGCTGAAATCTAGCCCAAGGAATGTTTTTCATGCAAAACAAATGCTTGCAATGGATTCAGAATCATGAAGAACCCTTAGTTTGACCCCTCACATGCTACTTTTTTTGGTGTGTTTTTTTCCAGTATAGTGAAGTCAATGGGAAACTTTTTTTCGCAGGATTTCCGGCAGAGCAGGCCTCTCATTCTGTGTACCTTATTGACCAAATTAATAGGACAAACAAAAAATTGGAGTATGTCATGACATCACAGGTCCTCTCTCATTTTGGCCCAGTGGCTCCCCGGCTACTGGTTGTTCAGGTGGGTGGTGACCCAGCTGAAGTTATTGTTGTCGCTTGGCGTGGTAAAAAGAGGAGGGGATGATATTTTGATGTCATTATATCAGTGTATTTCAATTGGGCCTTTTGACCCCGACTTTGAGGCGTTCAGCTTTCAGTGTGACCTTCTTGTGTGTGTGTGTGTGTGTGTGTGTGTGTGTGTGTGTGTGTGTGTGTGTGTGTGTGTGTGTGTGTGTGTGTGTGTGTGTGTGTGTGTGTGTGTGCGCCTGCGTGCGTGCGTGCGTGCCTGCGTGCGTGCCTGCGTGCGTGCGTGCGTGCCTGCGTGCGTGCCTGCGTGCGTGCGTGCGTGCGTGCGCGCGCGTACTTGTGCGTGTACTGTGTTGTGCGTGTGTGTTTTCCTACCCTGGAGGCGTTTCGGTTGCATTCCATGGACCTTATAAACTAGATTAATAGGATGCTTGGCCTCCTTTTAAAGAACCAGATAGCTACTGGTATGTCATTGTCGATTCACTGGCTTTGTCCATACTTGAACATGTTTTTCTTTCTCCATTTGTTTACGCTTTACGATCCAAAGTCACTGAATCACTGCAGAACTCAGACCCCAACAATGAAGACGATGATAAGCTGAACAAAACTGCGGGTCGTCGACTTCAGGGACGTGCTGGCCATTGGGAAAAGCGGGACAACTCCCGAACGGCCGGTTCATTCCCGGCCGGTCCAGGCCGGCCATATTATTAGGAATATTATTACTAATTATTAGGAAAAACAAAATTAAATGTCGGCCTTCGTTCCATTTCGGGGGCTGGGCGGCCAACAAAGTAAATCGTCACTGTCAGGCAGAAACCTTGCATCTCCAAGTTTCAAATTTGTACATTTTTTCGCAAAGCAAAGCCCTGCTTCATCATACAAGGCCATCGCACAAACGTAGTGAAAACAGCAGATCTACAAGCACACAACGCCTCGCGGTGCGAGGCGTTGTGTGCTTGTAGATCGGCTGTTTTCACTAGTTTAAATCTTTTTCCCGGGCTGAATCAGGGGCCCAGCACGTCCCTGGTCGACTTGTTGCCGTCAGGCGGAAACCTCGTTTGCCCAAGACCTGTTCCTTTTTTTTTCTATAATTCTTTGTTTCTTTTATTTGTCTGAAGCTGATCCACAAGCTCATGCCGCGTGGCAAGGCGACGCGTTGTGAGTAGGGATGCACCGATACAGTTTTTTTCAATTTCGATCCGATCCGATATATACATTTGGATATGTCCCGCTACTTTACCGATACTCGATACAGTAGGTTACATAGCAAGTATAAAAAAAAATATCAAGAGTGGAGGCGCGAAGAACAAGGTTAGCTGCATTATTATTTTAGATAGATAGATAGATAGATAGATAGATAGATAGATAGATAGATAGATAGATAGATACCTTTATTATCCCAAGGGGGAAATTCAGTATTTTGTATCTGTTACTTGGATCGGTGACGTCGTGGACCCAATATGTATCCCAATATGACTTAATTATGTGACATCGGGACCCGATACCGATAACTAAGATATCAGTGCATCCCTAGTTGTTTTTAATTGATTGATTGATTGATTGATTGAAGAATTTATTAGAAGTTTCCAATAGAAAAAAGTACAGTTTCATGACAGTACAAATCACTGGTACAAGGTCAACTAAAAGGAGATCCTAGAAAGCCGAGGCTTATTTCCACAGGAACCACACTTTAAGTATCTCATATAACATTGAAAGACAGACAGATAGAACATAGTACTTTATCTAGGATAATATCAATTTCAAAAGCAGTAAAAAGCATGTGAGCTTGTAGGTCTGCTATTTTCACTACTCTGCGCGATGCGATGTAGTATAAAAACAACACAAAAATTCGTAACGTGGAGATACTGCATCTTCTCTCCACAGACAGTTTCTCAGCCGGACTTTTCATGTCACTCTGCACTTCAGAAACAGTGATAACATAACTCTGTACACACAGATGTTCAGCGTCGTTGTTTCTTGACGTAGTTGACATTAGCGTGTCATCGCCTCCCTCTCTGAGAGTGCTGCTGCTGTTGTCAGCCTGTTGCTCATTTCCATCTTCTTTCCAGTTCAATTATATTAACCTATTATTTCATACTTTAGCTATTGAAAAATAGCAGATGTACAAGCTCACAGCGCGGCACCGAGTGCCGTGCTACAAGCTTTAAAATCTGCTATTTTTGAAAAATCGTGAACATCGCAAATGTTTGAATATAGCTTTTTCAAAGCGAACATTTGTTACTCAAATTTTGCTTCTGGAGGGGTCACTGGAACTAAATATTTTGAGATGGGGGTCCGTGGCCTAATACATATCAATTTGGGGGGATCCTTGACAGGTTTGAGCACCACTGACATGGAAACATAGTGTTTTTCAGAAACCTGTTAGGATTTAGGAGACATCAAAGATTGCTCAAATTCAAAAATAGCAGATCTACAAGCTCGCAGCGCAGCACTCGGTGCCACGCCAACGCTGTGATCTTATATATCTGCTATTTTGTTATAGTTAATGCAACAAATAATGGTTAAAGTGGTCCAAATTTTTAGTTACATAATTGTGTTCCAGGTCTAAATCGGTTTAACGTGTCAGATCACAACGAGTTGTCTCAGGACACTTTACATGTGGAGCAGAGACCCGTCATTGTCCCACCCTGAGCGATCAATGTTTGCCACAGTGCCAACGAAAAACGCCCCCTTAACTGGAATAAGTGTCAGGCATGCCCAGGCTCTAGGGTGGGCGGCCATCTGTCTCCACTGTGTCGGGGGGGAAAGAAAGAGAGAAGGAGAAGGAGAGACAGAGAGGGAAACACAAGTAGCAGCAATAGCAACAGTAACCAGTAAGACTCCCTAATCGGGAGATAAGCGACCGTCAGGTTTCATACTCAAACTTTAGAAGGCAATCGTGGCCAATCAGGAGGGAATATGGGAAATGGGACAGATCCATGTTGATGACATGACTTTAGAGATACTGTGTGTTTTGCAAAAATTTGCCTCATGGTGGCGCTAGAAGAGGGCCATGTCAGAAATCAAATGTGTGCAAAATTTGGCATGGATAGGGGCAACGGTGCCGGAGATATGAGTAGGGGCAAAAGTGTGTTGTGACTTGATGTGACCGACAGACAGACAGCCGGTGGAGGTTTTCATAGTAACTTGCGACCTGACGGTCGTAATAAATATATTATAGACACTAATACATATATTATAGATACTAATAAATATATTATAGATACTATATAATAATATAATATAACATAACAATATTGTTAGATAGTATAATGACCACAAGCATAAAAGACTAATTTCTTCTTCTTAATGGGAATGTCACAGTAGGCATCTGGCACGAATAGGCGAAGATTCTGCGAAAATAGCCGTGTTCACAACATGGCGTCTTGTGAGATGTGTATATTGGCTATTCTTAGAGGTTTGGTGTAGAGGGCAAAGAAGAAGGAGGGGGCCAAGTATACAGTAGACCCCATGGAGACCCCAGTCACTGAAATGTAGGGGTTGAGTGGTTGGTAAATGATTTTCAACTAAAATGTTAATTATTTGGAAACTGTAGTGTAGCCTATATTACCAGTAAGATGCCTATAGGGAGAAAAGCAAAGGGCGAGGTTGCACCATTTCTTGGTCTTCTGGCCAGTGATGTATATCGGACCATTTAACCATATATGGAGACATCTGGTACCCAAAGATATTCACAGATATGGGCTTAATATTGATGACATAAGGGATCTCCATATATGGGCGTAAAAGGGATTTGGTTCTTCTTCTTCTTTCGTGTATCATCATCCTTGATGATTGGTTGACAACATTTTATTTCACAAGATTTCTTGTTACTTAGGGGAGGCCATGGGGCTGGCTGTCGTCTTCTCCCCTTGCTGACGTCGGCTTAGGCAGGGTTTGAACCACTCACCTTCCGAATGAAGGGCATATGCACTAACCACTACACCAACGTCGCGCCCCGGGATTTGGTTCCCCTGGCATCACAGGGATCTCCATATATGGGCATAAAATGGATTTGGTTACCCTGGCAACACGGGGATCTCCATATCTCCATATATGGGCATAAAAGGGATTTGGTTCCCCTGGCATCACAGGGATCTCCATATATGGGCATAAAAGGGATTTGGTTCCCCTGACATTACAGTGATGTCAGTGGCTGGTTCTACAGAGGGGATCTCCATTTATGGGCATAAAAGGGAATGTATGTATGATGATGTCAGATATCATAGACGTCATAGGACTTTCACATAACGAATAACTGAGTAAGCATGTAAACCCGTAAAATCTATATTTGGGCATGGCTGATTTATGACCTCATCATGATGACACGAGCAAACACAGCTGAATTGTATAAATGATCAGTGCAGAAACCAACAGAAGTATTTGACCAAGACTCTTCGATTTAAACATCAACAAAGGTGTGACGTTTGTTGATGGTCACAAAGGTGTGACGGACGGACGGACGGCCGGCCGGTGGAGGTTTTCATAGTAAACTGCTCCCTGACGGTCGCAATAATTGAGACTAGAATTAAAGCATGAAACATGGAGCTGAAGCAACACATTCTGAGCTTGTCAATCTGCTATCTTTATTTATTTTTATTTGAATGGTGAAAAGTAGTGTTAATGAGGTTTCCACCGTCACAGCGACTACAGTATATCATCTATGGACTGCTAAAACGTATACCCACGCTAAAATGGAAAGGAAGACAGGTTATCCGGCCACGGCTGTGTGATTCATTTACCGTGACCTGACCTCCCATTCAAACTCAACGCCAAACGCCATTTGTCAACTAGAATATTGGAGGCACTATATTATCTGTTCCAGGTCCACCTTTTATTTCCTCACGTAATGACAGGGTGACACGGCTTGGCAATCACCATTTTCTTTTAATCGCATCACTTATGTGGCGTCTTGAGGAGAGTATAAATTCTGATGGAGTGTCCTGTCTTTCATTGGTCAGTCACTAACATGGTTGTCACGAGGTGCACAGCTAACTGTAAAGTGACCACTTTACAGTTGATTAAATCGGTCTAAAGCTCTAAATTTGAATAGTTACCTCTTGTGATAGGATATATTTGTTTTACATTAAAGGCCAACTTTGTTTTTTTACAACAAGGGTTCATATTTTAGATTGTAATTAGAGAAAACAAAAAGTGAGTGTTAAAATGTTTTCATTTGCTTCGTTCTATTGTTTTATCGCGTTTACCGTGCTAAAATGTGGGGCATGCATATGCATGGGGGCATGCGTACAAGTGGTTAAATATTATGTCTTTTTAGACATAATAAGCCAGACGTTTCTTTATTGCTATTTACAGTAACACTTCTAGCCCCCATAAGTCACATCCAACCATGAAAGATTGCTTTGTATCTTGGGAATGGGCTTATTCTGTGTAAAATGACAAAAAATGTAGACACTTGTACGCATGCCCCAACCACTGAAATAAGAATCTCTAAAACAATAGAAAGAAGTAAATGAAACAATTTTAACACTCATCTTTTATATTCTTTAATTACAATCTAAAATATGAACCCTTGTTGTAAAAAAACTAAAGTTAGCCACATAAACCCTAGCATCCCAATATGCTGAAGGGAACATTAGTCAAAACTACAAGCTCACGGCGCCTCGCAGCGAGAGAGCTGCTTTTTTGGGCAAAGTGGTTTGGTGTAGACGGAAAAAGCTGACCGAGTGCACGGCCATAGCTGAATGGTTAGTGAGCCTGCCTAGGACTCTGGAGGTCCCAGAGGTCCCAGGTACGATTCCAGCTCTCAGCAATGTGTCCAAGTGTCCCTGAGCAAGACACCTAAACCCCTAACTGCTCCCCCCTCCGCACTCCTCTGTGGGCACCACTCAGCTGAGTGAAGCTGAAAACTGAAGTTCCCCTGTGGGATAAGTTAGGTAGCTACATAAAAAAATTAAAGGCCTAGAATTATTGAATGCTTTAACCATTGAAAAATAGCAGATCTACAAGCTCACAGCGCGGCACCGAGTGCCGCGCTGCGAGCTTGTAGATCTGCTATGAAAAAGTCGTGAAAATGTGTGCAAATCTTTGAATATATGTATTTTCAAAGCGAACGTTTGTAACTCAAATTTTGCTGCTGGGTGGTCCCTGGAACTGAATATTTTGAGATGCGGGTCCGTGGCCAATTAAATATCATTTTGGGGGTCCTTCACATGAAAAGGTTTGAGAACCACTGACATAGTAGTCTCTCAAGAACAGACAGATTCAAAAGACACTTATAGAATTGGGTCAAAATTCTCATTTTCACGATTAAAAAAAAAAAAAAAGCAGATCTACAAGCTTGCAGCGCGGCACTCGGTGCCGTGCTGTGAGCTTGTATATCTGCTGTTTTTCAATAGTTAAAGCATAAAATAATGATACACCATAATGTGTACGCGTTCTAAATGGGTTAACATGAATCCAACACAATGCTACACATTGACAGTGTTGTCAAACAAGTTTACAGTATGAAGCTATCTATGAAATGTTTGATCTGCAACATAACTTCATACCAAACGATTATTACTACCCTAACCCTAACTCTGTCATCTGTCCCAACCGTTGAGCCTGTTACAGTTTAAATTTAGGTTTTGAAGCTCCATGGCAATAATAATAAGAAATCGTGAATAAGAAATGGTCGATACTGCTGCAGCATAATAAGAATGATATAAATATGTATGTGTGTGCAGGCACGTGCACACATAGATATCAAAGGGGGCTTGAGCCCCTGCCCTTTTAACCCATCTGTAAAAACTGAACTATCCAGACCCTGAATAGAGTTTGTACTATGCAATGCAAATGGCCTCTTTCCATGCCGTGTGTCACAGGGTTTCAGGAGGGAGCTGAGAGCGAAGGAGCCGGTAATTAGCAGAGCTCTTGACGACACCAAAGTGTTCTTGTCTGAACTTCCCAGGGACACGCCGTCACCTGACAGGAGAGGTAAAGCACGCACACTCACACGCGCACGCAAACATGCACGCACGCACACACGCACACGCATGCAGGCCCGTGCACGCACAAAAAAGCACTCACATCTTTTACTTAAGTAAAAGTATCAACACTGTGCAAATGTACTATGACAAAAACACACCCCAAAACGTGGGGCCTATATTATTATTATATATAGATGACGTAGAAGTATTGCAAATTGGAAATACTCCATTGAAGTAAAAAATATGTCAGAATTTAACTTAAGTACTGTACTTGAGTAAATGTACGTAGTTATTTTACACCACTGCACGCACGCATGCACGCGCACACACACATACACAGAAACATCTCTGAAAACAAGTTCAAATCCATTTTAGAAATGGTACCCAGGATACAAGCTTCCAGGACATGATTCATATTTGACATCTTCAAGTTGGGGTCAATTACAAAATGTGTGCCAATTAAAAAGCACTTTCTGACAGAAAGCAATTTAGTTTTTTATTTATTTAATTTTTGAATGACGGCTTGTTAATTTCTCCTTTCAAGTACAGCCTAGATCCATGTTTCATCACCCAAAAAAAAGTTTTTCAAAATAACAGAATAAACCAAACTTTCCCCTCCACTCCAAGCAATATGCTTAGAAAAGTCCCTTAAAATTGCTATCCAGAAATGTTAAGTACTACTATTTAGTATTTAACTGTTGTGTTGTGTTTTTTTTTTAACTGTTCTCGACACTATATATACATATTTTAACTTGATTGCTCTGTATGGTTGATTCTCCTGTATTGTTGATTCTTCTTTCTTGTTTTTTTTTTTTGTGCTCGGCTGTTCACAACAGTCCTTTTTCTTTTTCTTACTGTCCTGTATCCTGTAACCTTAACTGCTGTGTGACTCTGGGTGACTGGATTTCCCCCTTGGGATAATAAAGGTATCTATCTATCTATCTATCTATCACCCCACCCACACACCCTTCAGACATCAGCCCGGAGGAGCGCGCGCAGAACGTGGGCCGCGTGCTGCGCAAGGAGTCGGAGGAGCTGTCGCGCGGCTGGGAGGGCCTGCGGGGCGACTCGGACGACTGGCAGCGGCGGCTGCAGCTGGCGCTGGACCGCCTGTGCGAGCTGCAGGAGGCGGAGGACGTGCTGGACGGCCAGCTGAGGCAGGCCGAGATGGTCAAGGACGCCTGGGAGCCCGTGGGGGACCTGCTGATCGACGCGCTGCCCGAGCACATCGACAAAGTCAAGGTTGGGTCTTGTTTTAGGCCATTTTTTAGGCACTAGAATTGTTTCATGCTTTAACTATTGAAAAACAGCAGATATACAAGCTCGCAGCGCGGCACCGAGTGGCGCGCTGCGAGCTTGTAGATCTGCTATTTTTGAAAAATCTAGATTTTTTTCTTTGAATATATCTTATTAAAAGCGAACATTTGTAACTCAAATATTTGCTTCTGGGTGGTCCCTGGAACCGCATATTTTGAGATGGGGGTCCGCGGCCATATACATGTAATTTTGTGGGTCCTTGACATGAAAAAGTTTGAGAACCACTGATTTAGAAAAAGGATTTAGAAGAAATGTATAGAATGGGGTCAAAAATATTCAAAGACTTGGCGCTCGGCCCGGGACCGTTAGTCCAGCCCCCGGCCCCTTGGGTTTCTGACAATGTGACCCCCTGAACAATTTAGTTGAATACCCCTGGCTTAAAGATTTGTTTTTGGGGCTTTTATGCCTTTATTGATAGGACAGTAGACTGACAGGAAATTGGGAGAGAGCATGGGGAGTGACACGCACCAAAGGTCATCGGGATCGGGACTCGAACCTGCAACACACTATCAGGCATCAGAGCCTATGTGGTATCTGCTTATTGTAAATTGCTTTGGATTAAAAGCGTCTGCTAAATGCCTAAACTGTAACTGTATGCACCCGGACCGGTAGGCCAAGGTTTGTCGTTTTTACTGCCGCTGTTTCCCCCGAGCGCAGTTGCAGAAATTATTGTTTAAGATATATTTCCTTCACTCGGATTTCGGGAGGTGTAGTTCCAGACTCTATATTGCATTCGGAGATTGTGGAATCGTTGTCTGGCTACACGAGACTGGGCTTACTGTGAATGATTTTTTCTTTTTTTTTTGTAAAGTACGGCATTAATAAAATCGCCGTCCTAAAATGTCGCTTTCTAGAAGGGGCACGGTGGTGTAGACGGTAGTGCTGTCGCCTCACAGCTAGAAGGTCCTGGGTTCGATTACCGCTGGGGACGCTCTCCTGCGCATCATCAGTGCTCATACCCTCGGTGGGGTTGGCAAAAGGGCCTTTCTGTTTGGAGTTTGCGTGTTCTCCCCTCACAAAAACACGCAGTAACCCTGGTCTCTATACTGCCTCCCCCTGGCCAGCCGGGGCGCCTGATGGAGGGGAAAGGAACTGGCTGGAATAACGTGTTCCTTCCACGCGCTACGTCCAACCGGGGAAACTCCCCCCTGTCAGGTGATAAGAAGCGGCCTGCTCACTCCTCATGCACTGAAGGAAGCATGAGTGGTTTAGGCAACTGGCACTGGGTGAAGAATGGGTTACAAAATCGTGGGATAAAAGGTTTGACTAAAATGTCGATGTCCTCGCATGTATGGTAATACAAATGTGTATGTGTGTGCGTGTGCGTGTGTGTGCGTGCGTGTGTGTGTGTGTGTTCTTCAGGAGTTCCAGGAGGAGATCGCGCCCATCAAAGAGGACGTGGGCCACATGAACCATCTGGCCTCCACCTTCGGGCCGCCCGACGTCCAGCTGTCGCCCGCCAACCTGGACCGCATCGACGACCTCAACGCGCGCTGGAAGCTGCTGCAGGTACGTGCCACACACAGCACAGACGCACGTGCACTTGCACGCACACGGATAAGCAATAAGAATACATTAATATCGCGGTGCCTGCTGGCCTACTGGTCCGGGCGCATACCACATAGAGATGGATGCTTGGCGGCGTCGCGGGTTCGATTCCCCAATCAGTCAGTCTACTGTCCTATCAATAAAGGCATAAAAGACCAAAAACAGATCTAAAAAAAAAAAGAAAGGAATGCATTAATATCGTTGTTGTCAGGTTGAAAACCTTTATGTCCATTATTTTTGTTTTGTCTTTTGTTTTGAAAACAGACGATCTAGTCGAGCTTGTAGAACTGCTGTTTTCACTCTAGTATGAAGAAGTAGGACATTAATTTACAAAAAAATAAAACATACAAAGTTGAAATATGGAGATACTATGCGACTATATGTAGGAATACAAATGGCAGCAAGCATGGAGTAAATAAGTAAGACCTACAAGCAGTAAGAATAATTCAAGCAATTCAAACAACACGCACGCACACATTGTCAAATATTAGAGGAGAGCAGATCTAGATCTAGATCTGCTATTTTCACACTAGAACCGTTTTATACAAAATGTAATGCCTCAACTCTTAGTGCTCGTCAGGGTGGGGGGGGGGGCAGTTAAAATATGATTATTATGGGGGTCGCGGCCTGAAAAGGTTGAGAAAGGGACCGAAACATCTTTTTGTAATGACTATATTACCCATATCACAAGTTGTGAGCCAGGCCTATTTTTAGGCTTTACTTCAAAAATAAAACAACCTTTAGGGGGCAGCAAACTCACAAATTTGGCCTGGTGTTGAGTTCCACTTCAACATAATTTTGATATTGTTCTTAAATGGTGAAGCCATTGAAGTTGTGGGCTACTGGATGCAAAAAAAAGTTTGTATTTTCATTATTATGTTGAGTTCAGCTGTCAACAGCTTTCAGGAATTCACCGTGTTTTCCTGGTATGTTGGTGGGGAAATGCCCATTGAGAAGAATCCTATACAGTTTGGACATTTCCAGAGTTTTGCACACATTCTTTGCTGACATTTTGGTGGTTGTAGAGGTGGGAAAAAGAAATACTCCCCTCCTGCTGACTATCTCTATCTCAGCTTTCCTACTGTCGGTCTGTCTGCTTCGCTCTCCGCTTTCCTACTGTCTGTCTCCTCTATGCTGTCTTCCTCATATATCATAGCCTTTGTAATTCTCACAACATGTATATCGTTGCTATTGGTCGGAAACCTTTTATCTCCATAATTCTAACTTGTTGTGTATTTCGTAATTGAACGCCCTACTTAATCATACTACAGCGTCATACAAAGGATCAAATATTTTTTTATTAGAATCTAGAAAAGTAACAGTTTTCCACCTGACAGAGACGATAGGTTAACGTGTAGTTTGGCTATTTTCAGCCAAATGTTCTCCCCCAATATAGGGACGCTAACAAGGGTCTTCAACAGGGGGTCCGGGACCCCTAAGGGGTCCTCAGAGTTACTGCAGGGGGGCCTCCAAATCTTTGTGTGATAGAAACTTCCTTTTCTCCTTTTTTTATATTAACCTTGAACCCTAGTGTCCAAATTCTGAGAACTTTTGCCAAAAATAGCAGATCTACAAGCTCACAACACCTCGCAGCGGGAGGCGTTGTGAGCTTGTAGATCGGCTATTTTCAGCAAAGAGGTTTGGTGTAGAGGGGAAAAAGAGCAGACTAGAGTGAAAGGTCAAGTTTATTAAGTATTGACGGTTCAAGTGGTTGAATATCTGAAACACCAATTTACATGAATCCAAAACACACTGATGATTGTGCTGTCAAACAATGAAATGATATGGAATCTATGAAAATGTTGTGGGGGTCCCTGCTTCATCTCTCTTTCAACTAAGGGGTCCTTGGCCTGAAAACGTTGAAGACCCCTGGCCTTGGGTTCATGTGGCTAACAGATAAGAATATTAAGAAGCTGGCTGGTAGTGAATTGCCATATGTGTCTGTGTGTGAAAGAGGCTTACACTCTTACAGGCACATGCACGCACACACACATAGACACAAGCACACATACACACACACACACACACGATACTGAGAGCGGTGTGTATCCCATCGCTCTCAATAAACGTTGCGGCGGCCATGTTGGAGGCCGGACAGTGATGGTTACCGGCGGTGACAGGCCGAGCCAATCGGCTGCCAGGAAGGGGACCGACGGTGTCGAGACTTCCTGGTTGGAGACGGGCACCATGGTGACAGCCCGGTGACAGGACCATACGGCCGTCCCTCTGAAGTCAGACCTGGACAGATGCTTCCTGTGTGTGTGTGTGTGTGTGTGTGTGTGTGTGTGTGTGTGTGTGTGTGTGTGTGTGTGTGTGTGTGTGTGTGTGTGTGTGTGTGTGTGTGTGTGTGTGTGTGTGTGTGTGTGTGTGTGTGTGTGTGTGTGTGTGTGTGTGTGTGTGTGTGTGTGCAGGCGCACAGGCACGCGCTGCTTTGTACATTTCGAATGAAAGACAAATTAACCCCTTCAATGTGCCGAGGAGATGGATTGATAGACAGGCAGACAGAAGGGCAGACAGGCAGGCCGAAATCAAACCCGAAGAGATTTTTTTTCCCTAGTCGCTTCAATCGCTTCACTTTGGTTGCGCTGGTCAGCGTTGAAAAACACAAAGATACAGAGGCAGTGAGTTTGCGTCGTTTGCGTCGCCCCGTTTGTCTCATTCACGTCGCGTCCGGTCAAGCGCCGTCTCGTCTCGTCTTTGCATTGGCTTTGTGTGTAATCGCGCCGCTCGAACTATCCAGATTTTGAAGCACCTTTAAGCACCCTTTTCACTTTCAAGAACTGTCGAATAACAAAGCGCACAAATATCTGATGTTCCCATTGAAATGGACGATTGCATCTTTGCCATCCGCACAATACTCCTATCTGGATTAATACCATCAGGAGAAGACACGCTCTCTGCAGGATTCTTGTGAAGATGTCTGTTCAGATTCATGTAGATATCAAAGTGAAGGAAATATCCGCACTCTCATGGATAATGTCTTAAGATTTCTTTATTTATACATACATATCGATGGCCAAAACGCAAAACCTGCTAATTCACTTTGTTGGGAAAATGAAAAAGAAAATGTGTGTTCAACACCAAAACCTCCTATCTACTATTTCTACTATTTCTAGGTAAAAACCTCCTATCTGCAGTCGACAACATGCAGATAGGGGTTTTTTACCTAGAAATAGTTAGCCTATTTTCTTTTTGTTAAATAACACTTTTTACAACACTTAATTGACATCAAGACATTCTACAGGTCTGTTTATTACCATTAACATTTTTTATAAAAAGTTTTACCACCCGACACCAATCATTAGCAATCAACAAGGCAATGTAGATAGGAGGTTTTGAGCTACATCATTTTGCCACTTTTGCAAACCTGTCAAATGTCAAGTTCTAGTCATATGACATTTTTGGCAAAATGAGGGGCAAAACGATCTTGCAGGACAGACTGCATGTGCAGCATAGCCGGTTGTCCTCATTTCAAGTGAAATCTAAAAAGCATGAAATTTGCAGATGGGAGGTTTTGCGTTTTGGCCATCAGCACAGCACAGCATCAGCAGTCAATCTAGAGAAACGGACATGTTTCGGCCTATGCAGCGTTTCAAAACATCTTTGACCTCCTCCGAACAGGTCATTTTGACTGCCTCCCTACACACATACCCACACTGAATATGATAAAAACACAAAAGGTTTTTTAATTTATTTTTTATTCAGCATTCAACAGTACATAATTTGACAGGTAGGCAGGTACACTACATGCTTCTTTTTTCCCTTTTTGAGCGGTGGTCACAACGCTCCTATACGTGGCCGTGTGTGTGGGTATGTCTGTCTGCGTGTCTGTCTGTCTGTCTGTCTGTCTGTCTGTCTGTCTGTCTGTAGCCTGCAGTAACCTTTTCTGACCACACATGTTAAGGGAGGGGCGCTGTTGTTCAGGCCAGGCCAGACCAGGCACACACACACACACACACGCACACACACACACACACACACACACACACACACACACACACAGGGGGGAAGGGGGAAAGGGGGGGGGGGGGGGGGGGGGGGGAACCACCGCTCAGTTCACACGGGTGTGATTTTTCTAAAACACACACTACAATACAATTATGAGACAACATGGTCTCAAAGTGGTTACAGATTTGGTATATTAGTTCAAAAAGTTCAAAATATGGAGATAAGAGGTTTCATTTATTCATATATTTATAATAAGAGGTTTATATATATATATATGCACACGCACACACACAGCTTCACAGTGGGAGTGTATAAAAATAGTCTTGCGGAGCCAGACGATAGCAGATTTCCGCCTACAGACAGTGGGAGAATATGGATAAATATAGTCTGGTGGTGTAGCTGGAGGACCGGAGCTCTCCTCCTACCTATATATACCGATATGTCTTTTTGACATCGACGGCACCTTGCATCGGCTCTGCAATGCAGTTATATGTCTTTTTACATCTCTGCATTGTTCCAGCCGCTTACTGCACATCGAATTCAGAGAGGTTGTTCATATTGTGGTGGACAGTTTTTGCCACGGACATACAAAAGGAGTGGACAATAATGTTACCGGAAACATATTACTAGAAACACATGAATAGCTAGCCCTGGATGCAGTGACGTGCAGAGAATGTTAAGAGAGGCAGGGGCTGAAATGTCTAAAAGGACCTTTGGGTGAAAATATCGAAAATAGCAGACCTCCAAGCTCAGTTGTGAGCTTGGAGGTCGGCTATTTTCGGTGCTTGATACCACACTGAACTAAGCATAATCAATTTCTTGTACAATAGTAAAAACTGCATTCATGGTCTGGAGAGGGCACTCCTCTCCAACCAATTGGTCATCTGCAGCTGCAGTGACAGGCTCCTTGTTTTAAATGTCCGACATGGTGCTTTTCTGTGCAGCTTTGGGGGTCAAGTCCGGTCAAAGCTGATTGGTTATGATTGAGACAGAGTGCACCTTGGGTAATTACATTGAACCACCAATTCCTCCTCAACGGCCTTGCGTCTCTCGTTTTCTCTTTCTTTCTTTTTCGTTCTTTTTTTGTGTTTTTTTGTTGACACTTTTAATCAGGTTACCGTGGACATGGAGAAAGGCCACTTGGGTAGGAATGGCGTGGGGCAGGAGTCCGACGCAGAGGTAAACGATATGCCGGAGAGAAACCCGCTCTGTCATCCAAGTCACCTCGCCTCCCTGTCACCATCCATACCTTCTATTATATCATGTCGTCGTTGTCGGGTGGAAACCTTCTATTTATCATTTTGAAAAGGATTTAAACTAGTGAAAACGGCCGATCTACTGTGTGCTTGTAGATCTGCTGTTTTCACTACTGTTGTGTGGCGGCCTTGCGTGATGAAGCAGTGCTTTACTTTGAGAAAAAATGTACAAATTTGAAACTTGGAGATACAAGGTTTCTGTCGGACAGGGACGATATCCTATATAGCATCATCCGCCCTCTATATCACATATCATATCATCATATCATATCATATCACTCACACACACTCAATCACATACAGTACAGTTATTTTGTGTAAACGATACACTGCCCACACACGCACGCACAAACACACACGCACCGATTGCCAGGGTCTGGAAGCTTTGCTGTTTAATCAGAGTATGTTTATTGCAAACAAGTTCTGGAAAAGATTTGAACATTTTAAAAGATTTGACTTTGGTCCTTTAAGTATATTTTGATATATTTTTATACTTTTTCCCCACTACCGTGCGTGCAGCGCGGTTCGGCCTGCGGGGGTCAATTAGCCATTAGCTATTCACCGAGAGACTAAATAACAAGCCCTCGACCCTCCCTTTGTGTGTGATAGCTGGCCAGACTCCGTATTCAGTGCGAGACCAGCTCATTAGATTACACTACCCCATTCTGAGAGCTCTCTGAAATGTGTCTCTCTCTCTCTCTCTGACACCAAATGGCGGTCAATACATGCTCGACGGAGTTGTGCCGCGTCGCCCCGGCAACCTCTTTTATTTGCTTCAGAAACATAGTCCGAGGAAGTTATGGTTACCCGGGGAGTCATCTTGGATGGATGGATACTGGCGGGGGCGGGGCGGGATGGGTTAATTGGGGTACCAGGCTTCGTGATCACCTAGCACAGTGGTTCTCAACCTGTGGGTCGGGACCCCCAGATGATCAACTTAATGTGCAACATTGTTTTCTCACTCAACAGTGAACAAACCAACATAAAGTTTAAGTGTACAGAGGGTTTATGCACATTTCTAAAGTGACAATTGAAGGACTTTTTAATACCTCAAGTTTATTTGATCACTCACATTTTTACAAGTCACATACATCCACTTAGACATTGTATTTGATCAAAAGGAATAGGCTGAAGCTGAAAGCTTGTGGATGCCTATCCTACTTATTCATGGAGTAAAATACAATGATTAGTCTAAACACAAGTCTAGTCTAGTCTAAACTGACAAATTAAACATTGGCCAAATGATCCGATATTAGAGACGCTGTGAGCATGTAGATCTGCTATTTTCACAATAGAACCATGTTATACAAAATGTAATGCCTCGACTCTTAGTGCTTGTCAGGGTGGGGGGTCCCCAGTGAAAATATTATTATTTTGGGGGTCATAGCCTGAAAAGGTTGAGAACCACTTAACTAGGAAGCCACGGGTTCCCAAACCTTTCAGGCTGTGACCCCCCAAAATAGTCATATATGAACTGGGTGACCCCCCCTCCCCACCCTGGCAAGCAATTGGAATTGTAGAAGTTACGTTTAGTTTTCACGTGACATTTTGTTCCGCAGATGAATATTTTGAAAATAGACGAACTACAAGTGCAAGGTGTTGTTTTACAGATCGGCTATTCTACCAACGTTTGCCTCTTTCTCATTGGTACTAAAGCGTTTTTAAAAGTAACTTTAGGAATGTGCATGATACCCTGCATACGATGATATGTATATTTTAATGAATAATGCTGAGAATTTGATATTGACTAAGTGCAAAGTCATAGCCATAGTATCTCTTTTCAGCAGCGTATATGGGGGTATTAATTTACCAAACCACTCGCAGGCAGGAATTTCATTGTTTGGAACTTAATGGGCCATGTTGTCCCATTAAACTCCTTTCAAGCTTTCAATCCCTTGCTTTTATGCCTAGCCCAGCATTTGCCTGGTGCAAATGTTTCCAAGCCTGCTTAGTATAAGCCACTTTGGGCATGTTTTTGTCGCTTGGAAATATTGGTAGTTGTGGTTTGTGTTTTTAACAGGCTTGTTTCTAATGTGTAGTTGCTTATTTGGGCTTGCTTCCTAATGTTGTTTAAACCAGTGGTTCTCAAACATTTTCATATCAAAATATTTGAGCACTTTTTCCACCACTGTATTTTCAAAATAGCTACCACTTACACCAATACCAATACATTTTGCATAGGAAAAAGTACAGGACAGTACAATTCCCTGATAGAAGTGTAAAAGGATAAAGACCACAAGAAAGCTGATAGGCTTGTGTGCATTGGTGTCCCTTTGTACTCAATTCATACAACATTGAATGACAGACAAATAAAACACAGTAATATGCAAAAAAAAAAAAAGAATCAGAAAACAGATTAAAAAAATAAATGGTATTGTTTACAGTAAAAAGGTCAGGGGGAGGTAAGGATAGGCTTTGTCTTTTTTAGCCGTTTCGAGTTGCAGCCGCCTGTAAGTGACTTTTCGGAGCGGTTTTAAAGGAGGGTAGGGATTTACATTCCTTTAAGGCCGTCGGTACATTTTGGCGGCATAGCAGGAGAACGAATTTAACCCTTTGTTTGAGCCAAATCTGGGTTGGACGTGGGTGGGCCCAATCAGGGTGCACGACTGCCTCCCACTTTTACAGTGTATTTATTGTGTAAATACACACATTCTTCCCTCCTTCACAGATAGTGTAAAGCCACTGTGGGCTGGACTGTCTGTGACCTTTTTATTGGTTTGCATTGTGTGGAAACACAGTCACGTGAAACATCAGCCCTGTAAATATCTGAGTGTGTGTGGGGGAGTGGTGTAAAAAGTACTCACATATTTTAGTTAAGCAAAAGTGTTAATACTGCAAAATAGAAATACTCCGTTATAAGTAAAAATCTGGAATTCAAAATGTACTAAGAAAGTATTGGCATCAAAATGTACCAAAAGTATAAGTACAAAATGTTTGAAAATAGCAGATCTACAAGACGCGTTGTGAGCTTGTAGATCGGCTATTTTCAAATAGCCTAGGTAAGTAGGGCTAAAGTGGATGAATGTATGTTTTATTACATAATCATTTGTATCTGCAAGTAACTAGTAACTAAAGTTTTCAAATAATTAGTAGTGGAGTAAAAGTTAAATATTTGCCTCTGAGATGCAGTGGAGTAGAAGTAAAAAGTACTGAAAACTGGAAATACACAAGTAAAGTACAAATACCTCAAAAATGAGGCAAAGAGGACACAGAGACCATATTCATGGGTGATGGGTATGCCTTGCTACAGTGGTCCCCAGATGATTAGCTTAATGTGCGACATTGTTTTTCTCACTCAACACTAAACAAACCAGCATGCGGTACTGTATAAGTGTAATACCAGTAAGACTCCCTAATCGGGAGATAAGAGACCGTCAGGTCGCATGTAAAAATGGGCCTGACGGTGGCGCTAAATGGGACAGATCCATGTTGATGACCTGACTGTAGACATACTGTGTGCCGCTTCGCTTGATTTTAGGGCAAAATCTGTAGGAGTAGTGTCCAAAAATGTGTTTGAAAAAATCGGCCTGATGGTGGCGCTATATGGGACAGATCCATGTTGATGACATGACTGTAGACATACTGTGTACCGCTTTGCGTGATTTTAGAGCAAAATCTGTCGGAGCAGTGTCCATAAATGTGTTTTGCAAGAATCGGCCTCATGGTGGAGCTAGAAGAGGGCCATATGAGAAATGAGGGGTGGAGGTTGTGGTTTGGCAGCCACGGTTAAAGTGACAATTGAAGGATCTTTTTTAACACTTCTAGGCTCTAAAATAAAATATTAAATACAAAATAAGACCATTACTGAGTCAGAAGTAATCAACACATTATACTATAAAGAAATGGTCAAACCAGTTGGCAAAATTGTCAAATACTACCGTTATGTTTTTGAAAATAGCCAATCTTTTCACAATAATGTATGTGCGGAACCGAGTCAAAACAAAATGTAATGCCTCAACTCCTACAAATCCATGTGCTTGTCACTTTGTCAAAGTGGTCCCCACTCCCCAGTTTAAATGATTATTTTGGTGGGTCGCGGCCTGAAGAGTTTGAGAACCACTGCTTTAATGTACACAAGCAACCTTTTTCAAATGAAGTGCCATGTTTTTATTTTCTAGATAGCCAGTGTGCCATGTCAACATACATCCCATCAACATTCTGACATATTTTGATTGTCAGGATATTTTTTATAACAATCATTAGACACCTATCTCCCCGACTTTCTCCCCAGTCAGAGTTCAGAATTTTTAATGAATGTGGAATTATGTGCAGGATGTAATTTGCTGCAAATTAGGTGACTTTTTTAATTTAATTGACCACGTTGCCTACCCCTGATGTACACGATACCATGGGGAGAAGCAGCACAGTGACACAGGTCGGTTGTACTTTGCCAACGAACACAGGGAGCAGATCATAGTTATCCTCAAGCTGCCACAAGGTCAAGCTGAAACATAACAAGACAGGCTTGTACCAAAGCAATAGCTATCAGGCCTAAAAGCGGGTTGCCTGGCTCTTCTTACATGCTGCAAAATATCACATCACATCACGAGGCACATGGTGGAACTTGAGGTGTATGTCAGATATAAACAACCATGATAACAGCCAGAAAGACGCGCTAAGGGTGAGAAGCGAGGTCGCGCGGAAACAACAGAGTCTGACACGATATGTCCATATAGCCTATGGGCATTCCCAGTTATGGGCTTAATATTGGTGACATCAGGGATCTCCATATATGGGCATAAAAGGGACAAGAATGGAATTAATTTGCAAGTGTGACTCGCGTCACGACAACCACACTGGATATCACGAGACTGACACAATATGTCCAGATATGGGCTTAATATTGATGACATCAGGAATCTTGGCCATATACGGAGCGTGACGTGAGGCGTGACGAACGAACATGATCTGCAGGGTTTCATACTAAATGCGGCCTACGGTCGCAATAATTCTGCCCCGATTCTTCCTGGTTATCTGTGAGTATCCACCCTGTGGAAAACCTGTATTTCATTGGGAACAGACTAGTAGATAGACTAGTGTGATGCGGACGGTGTAGGCTACACCTAGCCCACGCATACTATAGTATAGAACAGTGGAACCCAAACAATGGGTTTGGACTGGAGTAAATATCCCTTTATGTTTAGTTTCCTTCATTTTTGTTATTATTATTTCAAAATATCTTCAAACTTAAATCTCTCTCTCTCTCTCTCTCTCTCTCGCTCACGCCTCTCTCTCTCTCTCTGTTCTGTTCTACCATAGCGTGCCATCATGCATGATAAACACACGCCAACACACACGCACACACACGCACACGCGCACACACACACACACACACACACACACACACACACACACACACACACACACACACACACACACACACACACACACGCACACACACACGCGCATGCAGAGCAGACGTGGCACACTGCAGACTCATGCTCATGAGTACATCATCATGACTCATTGTTTCTTCCCTCAACACGCTGGACAGAATGTCAGCTCTATGTCACTCTACCACACTGAAGTGTGAATGCTGCTTATGTGTGCATAATGTCTCTCTCTCTCTCTCTCTCTCTCTCTCTCTCTCTCTCTCTCTCTCTCTCTCTCTCTCTCTCTCTCCCCTAGATGTCCATCAAGGATCATTTGAAACAGCTGACTGATGCACACAGGGACTTTGGCCTTATGCACGGTGAGATGCTCTCGCACGCACGCACACGCGCACGCACGCACGCACGCACGCACGCACGCACGCACACACACACACACACACACACACACACACACACACACACTCTCAGGCTCTGCGTCATAGTATTATGTGTAGCATGTGTCATAGTGAGACTGTGGGCAGCCCACAGATAACTCAAGACCTGAGTGACCTCTGTGTGTGCGCGCGTGTGCGTGCCTGTGTCTACTACCTGTTAACAGCTCACTCAATGACACACTTTACGTGGGGTGTCCATGTGTATACACAACCCCACACATGAATATGAGCAGCCCACGACACACTCATCAGTTGTGAGAAGGTAGTGTGTGTGTGTGTGTGTGGGTGTGTGTACGCTGCACACACATGAATTACACATGTAGCAAGGAAGCGTGACTGACTGTGTTCTTAAAGGAGTAGTTCACCCAAAATATTACCTAATTCAGTGGCGTCAGTTCAGCAAAAGCTAGGGTATGGCAAAGATGGGAGTTGCGAAAAATCGGGTATTGTCCACTTTTTTCCCCAGGTTTCTACGGTTTCTTGGGCTGGATATGGCAGCCTGGAACGGTTGTTCAAGTGCAGCTAAACTTGGCATGTTAGTGAACGTGCCACAATTAACAATAATGCATTGCACCTGTGCAGCTGACTTGCGGAACCTGGGAATATACAATTTTGTCAAGATGGGGAGAATACAAGCGTGTAGAATATAATTATAATACCTTGTTAACATGTCAATTGTGTTAAATTTTGCATAGTTTTTACTGTAATTTAACAACATAATAACCAGTACAGTTAGACAAAGAGACATTCATGGATTTATATTTAAAAGTAACTTTTATTTTCCCCCCTGGACCCAGGGTATGGCAGCTGCATACCCCTGCCTTACCCATTTGACGGCACCCCTGCCTATTTTCCATCAACATGAAGCCGAGAAAGTGTTAAAATTATGTTTTTATAAGTCCACGTCCACCTGTTCATGCCTGTATGCCTAGTTCTCAGGTGGGTGGTGAAAAGGGGAGTAGTTGATATTATGATGTCATTATATCAGTGTATTTCATTTGGGCCTTTTGACTCAGTAGCTTTCAGGAAGTAACCAATAATACACCACCGGGAAGACATATTTTGGCCGGTGGTCTATTAGAGTAATGTTAACTCCATAGACATATACAAGACAGAAACAGTACAAAACTATGAAGCCGCCTCTTTAAAGAACAACAACAACACATCATTTCAACATAGCAATACTTCAAGTAGACTTTCATAATATCACTGTTGCGCAGAAGCCTTGCGTCTCCATATTTTATGTGTGTTTGTTCTCCTTCATAAACGAATGCCATATTTTATATTCATAACACTGTCACACCAACTCAGTGGCCTTGTGGTTAGAGTGTCCGCCCTGAGACTGGGAGGTCGGGGTTAGATTCCATGGCCGAGTCATACCAAAGACGATTAAAAAAGTCGCACATTCGTCTGAAGGCTTGGATCTGGTGTAATGTCCTTGCGATATACTATATACTTGTGTCCAGTTGGTGTACTTGTACATCATGCCTGGGGGATGTTACTTGGACAACAAAGCCACCTCAGTGCTACAGAAACATAATAATAATAATGATAATAATAATCAGGGCAGGAATTTCATGGAGGCCATGATGGCCATGGCCACCGTTGCCCCTCAGTTTGGCCTTGTGCCCCTCAAACCAATGGCATGACCTGAGGCCACAGTGGCCTTAATGCCCCAGCTGACTGTACCACTTTCTCCTTTGTCTCTGTCTTGTCAATGTGTAGACAGTAGTCTGTGTCTCTTTCTTATCATGTAGACACGTCTTTTTTTGAGATTCTGAGTCCCCATAAACCAATCCATTGACTTTGATTGGTGCAGGGCTGAGCATGGATCAGATTGTAAATACCATCATTTATCTATTTCACTGCAGATTAATAGGTTATCATCCCTAACCCTTAAATTCAACCAATTCTTTCAATGGACTAAAATCTTGTTTTATTTGATGGCTTTCCTGCCCTGGCATTTGGACATAATAATATCTCAAATGTATATGCATGGAGGGTGGGGGATAACAACAAAATATATCCGGAGAGAAAACACACTAAGAAAAGGCTAAGATTATGGAATGGAATCAATAAATACAGTGGAATGGTGAGAAACGGGGTGTGTGCGACGGTTAGTTGGGGTTAGCCATATTGAAGGTGGGTTTTGAGGGAGGTTTTGAAGGAATTGTTTCGGAGGTTTCAAGGTAAGTTCCGTACTGCAACCTTAACCTAAGATGTGAGTGCACATCTCGGGCCGCAGCGTGTGTTCAACATTTTACAAGAGACTCAAAATAAAAACACATCGTGTCCGTATGTGCACACACACCACACACCTGATCTCCCTAGGTGTTTTGTGCAACCTAATTCCACCCAATTATTTGACAGCCGTCCTAGGAATGTGTGCACTGCGGGAGTGCGCCTTTTCATTGGGTTGCTCTACGTGTCTACGACATGCTGTGCCAGCAATAAAACGCAGCCATAAAAATACAAATAAAAAAGTTGTTCTGCCTGCAGTGGCGTAAAGCATGGGTCTTCAACTGGGGGTCCGGGACCCCTAGGGGGTCCTCAGAGTTACTACAGGGGGCCCTCCAAATCTTTGAGTGATAGAAACTTTTTTATAATAACCACTTGAACCCTAGCGTCCATATTCTGTATGGACGCTAGCCAAAAATAGCAGATCTACAAGCTCACAACGCCTCGCGCTGCGAGGCGTTGTGAGCTTGTAGATCGGCTATTTTCAGCAAAGAGGTTTGGTGTAGAGGGGAAAAAGAGCAGACGAAGTACAGAGCAAAAGGTCAAGTTTATTAAGTATTGACGGTTCAAGTGGTTAAATATTTGAAAACACAAATTGACATGAATCCAAAATACACTGATGATTGTGCTGTCAAACAATTAAACTATATGGAATCTATGAAAAGGTTGTGGGGGTCCCTGCTTCATCTCTCTCAGCTAAGGGGTCCTTGGCCCGTTGAAGACCCCTGGCGTAAAGTAACTAAGTACCTTTACTCAAGTACTGTACTTAAGTACGATCTTGAGGTGTATTTCCAGTACTTTAACTTCTACTCTCCACTACATGGGAAATGTTTGCCACTATAAGTTATTATTGTAAAACATACATTAACCACCCTTTGTCAGCCTTCTGGTTGGTCCCTGACTGACCAACCAGCAGGCTCTTTCTGCCTTGTTCTGCCCGGGTTCCGCCTTGTTTATGTTGAATTGGCTAAAACATAATTCTTGGAGAAAAGAAAACATTTAAAAACATGCACAGTCACTATACAGCACCTGTCCTGAGATGTTCCTTTTTTTACTGAAACCAAATTTAAAATGAGAATTGAATACACAGAATAACAGTACAAAGCAACCGAAAAACACATTATTTCAATGGCTGCGGATGAAACCTTTTCTCTCCATCATGGAGAAATGTTTGTCCAACCAAGACAGTGCAACCAATGGGTGTGAAGAAGGGTGGGGCCACGGGCGGGACTTGACAAAGGGTCAGATTGAAAATAGCAGATCTACAAGCTCACAACGCAATTTTAGTACTTTTTGGAGCTGTGTGCAGCTCCCTATACGTGGCTGTGTGGGTCTGTCTGTGTGTCCGTCCGTCCGTCCGTGTGTATGTAGCCTGAACTTCGGCGCGTAACTAGTGCCGCACCATTTACGCCACTCGCGCAATATATACATCAAAATGTGCGGCTCGGCCGGGAATGGTGTTCTATTACCTTTCGTTCCGATCCGCCTTACCATGCCGACGTAATCGGCAAAAAACGACGCTTAATTGTCCCCATTGACTTATAATGGGACAATGCAAGAAATCACTTTCAAGTATTTTTCTCTCGTAAACCATAGGAGCTACAGTTTCAAACCTCGGAGAGGAGATTCATAATGATTTTAAGAATGAATCGAAAAATAATTACATCACTCGGCCTCATGGTGGCGCTATAACGGCCCACTTTACGTTTTGCCCCGTAACTCTTGAACCGTAGATCGGAAAATTAAACTTATTTTTTCCCCTGGATTCCTTGGGTCAAGACGCATCTCCCCATATAGGCCACGCCCATTTGCGCCAGGATAGATTTTCCACCATCTTGAATTTTCTCCAAAACACACTTTTTGCTCCTTTTCCTACATATTTTCTTCAAATGTCACAAAAATCGGTACACATGATCTACACACACACACACACACACACACACACGCACACACACACACACACACACACACACACACACACACACACACACACACACACACACACACACACACACACACACACAGCTCCACTTCACACGGGTGTGATTTTTTCCAACACTGCCTGCCTGACACTTCTTGTCTCCCCCCCTCTGTCTACGCAGCATCTGTGGATACTCCCTTCGAGCAGCGCATTTCTCCTAACAACGTACCCTACTACATCAAGTAAGTACACCTTCCCACCAATCCCTGGCCTTTTGGCAAGCAGCCCAGGAGGCTGCTGTGGGTTTTCTTTCTTTTTGTGTTGCTTTCTCATCTCAAAGGTTTCTGTGCATACGAAGTCTGGCTTGCGAGCATCGCTTTTTAACCCCAAAACCTGTGCCAAAATGGTTTAAAACCTTTTTTTTCCTGTTGGTGTTAACCACTTAAACCCCAGCCAGCATCCGTATTGTGGGGGTAAGTTTCGCAGGGAATGGCAGAACGAGCTCACAACGCGTCGCAGCACGATCGGCTGTTTTCTGGCGAGAGCTCTCCCCACAATAACACAAAGCAGAAAAGACTAGCATGGAGCCCTGAGGGACTGCGGCCAACCATATTCTGTTCTTAAGTGGTTAAGAGGTTCTGTCAGTGTAATGTGTCAAAAAAAGAGCTCAGAGTAGTAATAGTAGTGTAGATCAGAGGCTCCCAGAGCACCCGAACGACATGTTTTCGAAACCTGTTACCCTTATGGTGTCTAGTTATGATTTCTTCTTGTTGCCGTGGTCAACCATGGGGTTCATTTGTAATGATTTCTTGCACCTACCCATTCACTTACTATACAGGAAAAAAAGACCCCCCAAAACAATCTTCTTTAAGCAGCATATGAGGGGTTCTAACTAGGGATTAGAACCACATCACTAAACCACCGTTTTGTCAGTTTTGTGGGAACCACTGGTCTAGAGGAGCCATGTGGTTCTCAACCTTTTCAGGCCGCAATCCCTCTGTCAAACAAGATTATCATGTTTGAATTGTGGACCCCCAACCCTGACAAGCACAAGGAATTGCTGAAGCGTTACATTTTGTTTGTTTCATAGAAAAAATAAATAAAAAAGGATTTAAGAAAAAATAAATACTGGACTTGGCACAGGTCTTTTGAGTGTGTTTTCAACTACAGATTGCTTGCTTGCTCGGTGTTGCCTGTGTCATTCACTCATCCACTCACCTGTCTGTGCAACTCATAATAACCAGGGTGTGATTCGTAAGAGGTGTAAGACATGTTCTTATAGGCTCTTAAAAGCCCCATATACTTCATACGACGTATAGCACACAAATAGCCCGTCTATTAAAAGCTTACAATGTGTTGTGAGCTTGTTGATCTGATATATTTTTACATTTCAAAAAAAATATATAACCCTGATAGGCCAATAGCCGTGTTCATTTGTAATTGTATCTATCTTTTCTTCTCTCGTTCCATTCTGCCTGTACTCTGTAAGACGGGAGAATGCCGTCGCTGTCAACTTTTTGTGTTTTTTCGTTAAATGAATGGCCTACTTCAGTGGTTCTCAAACTTTCAAATTTGAAGGTAAGGTCTCCCCATAACGCTGACAGTGTACAAATGGAACCAAATTCATGTACATTGTCAGAGTTACAGACTTGTATGGAACCCACAGAGGCGCTGGAATCCACTTTGAGAACCACTGGCCTACTTGATCATACTACAGCGTCACACGAAAGCATCACAAGTAGCAGATCCACAAGATCATCATCTGACTGCTACTTTTCTGTTTTTGAATTCAAATCCAAATTCTAATTTGGATTCGACTCCTACATCGTACATCGAATAACAGTTTTGGACGTATGAGGTTTCCATCCCAAGACAGAGTCGATATTTTTCACATTAGGCCGGTGTTGCATAAAAACGGCTCTTAACTCATAATGGTTCTGTTGAGTTGTATCACTGGTGCTGGGGTACCCGCATGGCCAAGTGTAGCTGTGGGATTTAATAATATGGTTGACAGATTGATTGACCTCCCAGAAAAAGAGCAGGTATTAACAGTAGCAGCTACTGTATGGCTCTGTGACATGCCTTGATTGTAAGGTCAGGTGAAATGTGTACTCAAACAAGAAAGGAAAACAAAGAAATATATATAAGTTAAGATCTGTACACACTGAGAGCATGATTAATAATTAAGCAATCCGAAAAATGCTTCAAACTATTCATAACATAATAGGTGTCTACTATTATAGTTGATGCCTTGTTCATACAGGTTGAGGCTTTTATTTGCAGTGAAAGGAAAAATCGACTTTATTTCTCAAATAAATTATATTGCGCCTTAATCACACACACACACACACACACACACACACACACACACACACACACACACACACACACACACACACACACACACACACACACACACACACACACACACACACACACACACACACACACACACACACACACAAGAAGAACAATGTTACCAGTGTTTCCCATAGGACCTTAGCTCATCAAAATATCAAATCGTCTGTCGGGTGGAAACCTTGTTTTGTCCAAAACTGTACATTTTCAGGATTCAAATAAATAAACAGCAATGGAACAGTGTGACACCAACACCCATCTAGACAGGAAGCTGAGCATGGCTTTAGCCAAGTCAATAAGATGTCACTGAAGAAGCTTATTCGGAGAGAAATAAAACGATGCCAAGTACTCGTAGGTCTTCGCCAAACCAGTAAAACTGTTAAGGCGTGCAGTGTGTAGACTGACATGAATTCAAAGTCGTAGCTCAGACATTAACATGGTTAATGAGTTTGTCAGCAGCTGTCACGCACGCTCTTTATTTCTCTTTCTCCTCCCTTCACGGAAGAGCAATGAAAACACATAAAACATGGGAGGGGTGGGGTGCTTAAACCTAATTTATTATTTGACATGTGACATGCGTTGACAGTCACTCACCGTAAATAACTGTGTTTTAATAAGTTGGAAAATCTGGCATTGTTGAGCGAGCGACACAAAAACCAGGGTGTAAATTGTGGCATGAAGTGCACCAACCCAATCCATAATACTCGACAAACACCACAGTTTGGCAATAGTCCATACTTTATATAACGTTATAAAATCTAATTCAAGGTGCAATAGTGCTCTTGGCATCACAGTATTATGGTGATGTTGTGACGATGAGCAATGAAGTGGAAATCTAGTGTAACCATTTAAACACTTAAACCCTCAAAACGGCTTTGTACTTGGTCTACCCCTTATGCCTCTACTTTTTAGGCATCTTTTAAACAATTTGAGCAACAAAAAGAAAAAATTTAAATAGTAAAAATATGCCTAAAAAGTTTAGGCATAAGGGGTCAGGCAGCGCATAGGCCCTGATCTCTTCTCCGAAAATAGCAGATCTACAAGCTCACAACCCGTCCCAGCGTGACACGTTGCATGCTTGTAGATCTGCTATTTTCGGCAAACGTTTCAACTGGTTCAAGTGGTTAAGCCCTACTGTACATGTTTATGACGAATAGTCTGATTTACAAGCTCACTAATAGGTGACTTGATGTGAGCTTGTAACATCTGCGATCTTCACTATTTCTTTGAAATATTAACCAGAACAGGGACAGATTCAGTAGCAGAGGTCATAGACATAAAGTACATCATATGAGTGTGATGTGTTTGGACTGCAGTGGTGTAAAGTACAGTAACTAATTACATTTACTTTAAAGTACAATTCAGAGGTATATTTGTACTTGAGTATTTCCAATTTCCAATTACTTCTACTCCCCTACATCTCGGATCCAAATCGTGTACTTTTACTCCACTACATTTATTTGAAAACATCACAAGTTACTTTCTAGAATTGATTATTATTACAAAACATACATTAAACACTTCAACCCTATATACATTTTGTCCATTTGAAAATAGCCGAACTACAAGCTCACAATGTGCCAATGTACAAAAGACTTTTTAAACATTTGAAAACTTTGGTAATTTAAGTACATTTTGATGCCAACACTTTTGTACTTTTACTAAAGTACACTTTGAATTCCGGACTTTTTCCACCACTGGTGTCACAGAAGATGCAGTGGTTACTTTGGTGGTGTGACAGGGTAGGTAACTACTAACCCCAAAACACACTCGCCCCCATTTTTTCTTTGCACACCACTTGGACTACTTGTCCCGCGCGGTGAGTCGCCGTGCCGAACGTCGCGAAGTCCGCTTCAGCCTTGGGGCGGCCATGTAGCTGAGTGGTTAGTGAACCTGCCAGGGGAACCAGAGCCCCTGGTTGTCGCAGGTACGATTCCAGGCCGGGCCAGCAATGTGTCGAAGTGTCCCTGAGCAAGACACCTGAACCCTATTTGCTCCCCCCCTCCGCGCTCCCCAGTTCCCCATTGGGATAAGCTAGGTGTGTGTAAAAAAAAAAGAAAGAAGGAAAAAGCCGCCTCAGCAACATTCGCGCGCGAAATCCACGTACAGGTTTGTTGTGTTCGGAGCCGCTTATAATCAGCCTCTCTCCATGGAGCTACCATGGGGGATCCGTGTGCTAGCACCGCTAACATCGTTGTTAGTGGCTAACATTTGGTTGCCTTGCCTTGGTTAACCCGAGTGACAGCATTTAGCTTTGTGTGTGCGTGCGTGTGTGTGTGCGTGTGCGACTGTGCGTGTTTGACATATTTTAAATGCACTGCATGAGTGTGTGACGGAAACAGCTGTTTGTTTGGTTGAACTCCATGAAGCATCTGGATTTGCTGTGAAAATGTAAGGAATGCGTTTGAGCGTGAGAGAGATACTGTATATCGTCGTTGTCGGGTGGAAACCTCGTATCTCCAAGTTTCAAATTTGTACGTTCTTTCGCAAAGTAAAGCCCTGCTTCATCGCACGAGGCTGTTGCACAAAAGTAGTGAAAACAGCCGATCTACAAGCACACAACGCCTCGCGGTTGTGTGCTTGTAGATCGGCTGTTTTCACTAGTTTAAATCATTTTTAAAATGATAAATGCAAAACGAACGGTTTTGGACATACAAGGTTTTCACCCGACAACGACGATTTACTGTATATATGAATAGATAATAGATGAGGTAGGGATTCGATTTGGGGGAAGAAAGGTGAGTGTGTGTCTCACACGAGCGAGAGAGAGAGAGTGAGTGAAAGAGACGGAGTGAAAGCGAGGGAGACGGAGGAGTGACAGATTTTGCTCTCTACATGCAGAGAGAAAACTGGACCTGACGAGCTGACCCAGACCCTGTGAGTGACAGCTGGCCACACGCACACACACACACACACGCACACACACACGCACACACACACACACGCACACGCACACGCACACACACGCGCACATACACACGCACACACACACACACACACACACACACACACTGCATGTGGCCCCTGTGCTCAGATCGGCATACATATTACATGCAAACTGTTCTGCTGAAAATGTCAGATCTGCACTATACCGGTGTGACTGACCATCTGTGTTGAAATCTGTGAGATTTGAAATCTGTGAGATCTGCCATCTGAGGTGTTTGCGAGGCGTTGTGTGCTTGTAGATCGGCTATTTTCTCTGGTTTTGTGCGACAGTCTGGTATGATGAAGCAGGGCTTTACTTTTCGAGAAAAAACAAACAAACATACACATTTACGAGGTTTATGCCCGACAGTGACAAAATAGAATCGGGGGTGCAATATCAAACATTCACACAGGCATTTAAAGGAGTAGTTCACCCCCAAAATGACTTATTTTCTATTGATTACTCATGCCATGGAGAGTAGAGTTCAATATCTTTTGGTTTTTGTCACATTCCTAAGACAAAAATTTGATTCGAGTAAATGTACCCCCCATTGATTCCGGATGGGGACCCGTTTCGAAACGGGTCCCCATCCGGACATGAATGGTACATTTATTGTTATCACATCTTTGTCTTAGGAATGCGACAAAAAACTAAAAATATTATCGAACTCTCTGAATTATTGTACTCTCCATGGCATGAGTAATCAATAGAAAAAAAGTCATTTTGGGGGTGAACTAATCCTTTAAAACTCCGGCCCCGGCCCTGTTTGATGTCTCTGTTTCTGACACACAAACACACGCACGCACGCACGCACACACACATGCACGCACACACGCACGCACGCGTATAATGACAAACTACAGGGCAGGTACAAAACAACAGTCAAGGCTTGCCTGTATAATTTACTCTCGGTGTGTGTGTGTGTGTGTGAATGCCCTCCTCTGTAATAGCCGGAGAGAGTTAAACTCACGCTGTCGAGGGTTGAATGAACATTCCCCGAATATTCATGCGCTACTGGTAGAGCAAAGAAACCCCCTCCTCCTCCTCCTCCTCCTCTCTTGTCAGGGAGGTGAAAAAGCTCCTTGTGGATGGGGTTTGGAGGAGGCTCCTAGTATGGGGGGAGGGGAGGCAGGCAGGCACCGCTTGCTCTCTCTCTCTCTCTCCTCTCGCTCTCTTTCTCTCTGCAGCAGTGTCAAGTTGGCTCACAGCGAAAGCACAAAGCCAGCGGAACGGGATTGGTGTCGCGTTCAAAATAAAAGTCGCGCGCAATATCGAAATGGAAATCGTTGCTCGGGTGCCGGTGGAAGTCCCCGTGTGTGTTACTTTTCCGAAAATGGACGAAAAAATAAGGAAGAAGCTGCGTTCCAATCGATCTAATGTAGACTTGTTTAGTCGCAAAGCTCTTGTTGTTACTTTGTTTATTCTATAT
>NC_137831.1:30376889-30396889 GCF_963921795.1 Nannobrachium achirus | reverse complement strand
GTTGGCAATTTCCTGCATGTGAAGTGTGTATAATATACAGTATATATTTGTATATAAGACAGCTGTCTTCCCAGATGTTAAGAACGAGCTGTTGGGAGCGCGCCCGCTTTATTTAAGACAGTTAATGTGTGCAAATGAAGCATGAAAAGAGAACAACAGAGGTGCGCTTACTTGTTTTGACATTCTCTTGTAACTCATTCAGCACTGAGGTTGATTCTTAAAAACACCTTCTAAATCCTGACCAAGATTTTCTGAAAGAAATATGTTGCCACTCATTCTGCCCCGGTGGTGTAAAATATCTAAGTACATTTACTTAAGTACTGTACGTTTACATATTGTTGCCATCTATGTTATTGTGTATTCATATGTTCAATGCAAAAAACTCGATTAAAATCGTTAATCATAATTAGCGCAAACTTAAAAGTGTTAAAAAGTGTGCAAATGGACCCCCCAGTCACCATGACTCGGACATAACTATATGGAGGCCGGGCCAGCGGCCTATCACTATGACTCACATAACCACTTCACATGACCATTATATTCCATATAGAGGGTATGCGCGTGACATCATCATCATACCGGAAGTTATGCAGGAACGCTTACCGAGTGGCAAAAAACTACCCTATACATGCACATAAAGGCGACAAGGACTGACAGAGATCTCCATATATGGGAATATCGGTTAGATGATGGTGCGACATCAAACACTAGATGCCCCGTATTGGCCCGAACCTCTTTCACGTTAAATAGAAAGATGCAATTGGAAATTGCAGGTGTGGTTGCTGACGTGACTATATTCTGCAGCAAGCTAACTGTCATGTGAACCTCGACAATCCTCGAGCTAGCACCAGTGCCCCATTGAACGCAATGGATTTGTCATTCACAAATAAAATAAGTTTTATCTAGAATAAGGTTTATCTAGTAGAAAGAATAAAGTTTCTCCAGGACTACAGTGTGTTGCCCTGTCGGGCAACCACACTAACTAGAAAGCAAATCGTGAGGAATCCGTGATGTCAAGTGAAGCCATGACCAATCTTGTCTGATTGGACACAATATTGTCCATCTAGAAAAGGTTACAGAAAACATCCATTGAACTCAAAGGACAAACGGGATTACAGAGAATGTAAATGAAAACAGGGTCACTTTAGGTGACAGAAAAGATCTCGGACCTAGAGTAGTATGGATGCCTATAGCAACCACACTAGCTAGAGGTTCACCATCACACCCACGCCCTAGCTGGCTTTCCTTCATTGACTCCCTGTAAGTTTTAGAATTCATTTGAAGATTGAATTGTCTGTTTTTAAATCTCTTAATGGGTTGGCACCCTCTTATATTTCTGACCTAGTTAAATAAATGTCCCCTCAAGGTCACTGAGATCGGCAGGCAAGCTGCTGCTGGTTTGACCCCGGGACATGGCTTAAACATGGGGAGGATGTTGAGATTTCTCTGTTGCTGCCCCTAAGCTCAGGAATGAGCTCCCTCTCCACGTTAAGCTGCCCCCCTCACTATGTGTTTTCTTAAACATCTTAAACACGACTTTCTGTTTGTTTTTATCTTACTTTACTGTATTTCTGTGTTTCTATATGGCATCTTTTACTTATCACTGTAAAGCACTTTGGTCAACACACACTTTAAAGGAGCATTTCCTGACTAGACGACCGTCTTACGATGTTGATGATGTTGTGATGTCCATGAACGATGGCGATGACATTTGAAAGAAATAGCCTCGGGGGTTGGTTTTGTTTTGTTGTTTTTTTTACCAAGACTCTGTGCAGTAGTGTTCAATTAGAATTTAACAAAAAGATGTCATAACTCTATTGAACTGCAATTGCAAGAGAGTTGACTAGAAAGGTTGTATGTCAGTTGCTGTCGTACCAATCCAAAAGTGGTGTATGTATAAGTATGTATGTATGAGTGTCCGTAAGAACACGGAACTCCATGAATGGAGAACGTAACTCCAGGAGATAACTTAACGTCACGGACTGGCTTTGTTTGTAGGTCTAGGTCCCTAATGTCTGTATGAGTGTCCGTAAGAGTGTCCGTATGAGTACTAGACTTAACGTTACACAAGGCTAAAATCATAGAGAGCCTGCAGAGACCGACATCACCACAGCTGATGTCACGGACAGAACGGCCCATACCAGGAGATATGCACATGTGTCGTGTTTGACACCATGCAAAGTTGCTGTTCACTTCGCACAGGTGTGATTTTTAGTACAGAGTAACATAATTAGGACGGGGGGGGGGGGGGGGGTGGGGTATTTTCCAGAACGCGGGAGTCTATCCCCGCCACAATGCGCTCGGCTAGACCCTGGGAGATGGACTGCTGAGGTGGAGCGCCCACACCTACCATCAGCTCCGCGACCGCGGTTTTCCCGCTGAACCTGAGCGCAACGGTGGGGGCCGATGGGCAAGGAGGGTCGCAAGCTTATGAGAAACAACAAAAAAAAAGACCTTAAAATCTGGCGAAAACAGTTGCGTGCATTAGCGCAAGATGACGATAAAGGAAATCGTTAAATCGAAAACATTACATTGAACCTTTGAAAAGCTTACTGCAGTGCTACTAGACCTCAACCTGGTGAAAACAGTTGCGTGCATTAGCTCAAGATTAGATGGGGATAAAGGAAATCATTAAATGGAAAACATTAAATTAACTTCTGTAAAGGCTTCTAAGCCTACACAAGCCTACTAGTAAAACTAGTGGAACCGCGATCTTGCCACACGTACGTGAATAATTGTGGTTGTAAACAATAACACAGACAATACAAATCCTTAGTCTAGTAGTGAGAAGAAGAGGTTATCATCACGGCCCCAAATAACTTTTAAATATCAAGCAAATGGGGACGAGTCTCTTACAAAATCGGCAAGATTAGATTGCCTCTCAATATATAACCTCTCCCTCATCGGCAATAGTCAGTGGTGTGTTCCCCACAATCCCGCGCCCCCACCGTTGCGCTCAGGTTCACCGGGAAAACCGCGGTCGCATCAGCTCCCAGTACTTACTGCACAACTTGCCGCACATAAGCTGTGCTTCCGCTCAGATTTGAGTTCATCTCAGTTCACCTTGTGAGTCTATGTTATATCTCTACATGGTATTGTATTTGAAATGTCATCAGAATTCCCACATCACTGCGCTCCTCTTCAGACTCTTTGTGAAACCATAACGTTGCAGCCTGAGTCAGTGCTCCGTGTTTTATTTATAGAGGGAGTATTGCTGTAAATATTTGCTTTTGCCCGTCTTTGTAATTTCAAGTTTGTTCTGAGTAATTAATACACCTACGCGTAACGGCGAGACATAAACGTCAGGCGAGCGCATGTTGTACTAGAAGAGAAACGATGTTTACAGTGCGTGACATGGCACGGGAAGGGAATGTTTGTTTTTGAACTTTCAAAAGGAAACGCAAGCATTGGTTGTAATTTCTTTGTGGTTCTTCTCATTGGTTGTAATTTCTTTGAGGATCTCAAAGTGGGGTCTGGGGGTCCCCCCAGGGGTCACACAACTGTGAGCTTGTAGATCATGCTATTTTCAAATAGTATGTTTATAGTGTCTAGGGCTGTTACGATTTGACATTTACATGACGATTAATTGTCACTCAAATAATTGCGATTGTTTTTGTCGTTGCCAATTACATTTCTGTTTGGCTTGTAGGCTTTGAAGTTGCACATGGCAGATATGACACATACATATAAGAAATGACTGACATATTTGACAACTTTATACTTAAAAAAGGACATTGATAGTGGAAATAGCTGATCTACAAGCTCACAACGGGTCGCATCGCGAGCTTGGAGATTTCCAATTTTTTTTTAATGTTTGAAAACATGGACATTTTTCAACATGTAAACGATTATGACGATTATGACAAAATAATTGTGATTATGTCAAATAATTGCGATTAGACGATTATGTAATAATTATGACAGGCCAGTGTCCAGTCTGAGTAGGGTTGTTCAGTGTGTGCACTCAGCACAACGGGGGCGCAGCGCACTGGATTTTCAAACGACAGCGCACCAAGTGCACCGAATAGTGTGTTGAGTGCGCATTTCCGAACGCACCCAGTGTCCTCGGTGACGTGGGGACACTTTCCATGGGGAGGTGCCGATGATGAGTGCACGCCACGTAAACCACTTAAACACCACATGGTTCAGCGGAGACCCTCAGGGCTCTATGTTTGTGTATTTTCTGTTTTCTGCTATTGTGGGGAAAGCTTTCGCTGAAAATAGCCGACTTAGGCCGAAAATTGCCTGTTGTGAGCTTATCGATTTGCCATCTTCCTAGATGTTTGGGTCGCTACGCGGCCGTGACACCTACCTCGCCTGCCACTCCAATACGCCGCTGTTTTATTTCTAGGCACTTCACACGCGTCAACAATGTGCTGCGCAGCCGCCCGCAGTCGGTGTGTGCTCCCTTTGATATTCTGACCATGTCCCTTTAATAGCAATATATGGAGATCCCTGATGTCATCGGTATATGCCCAATATGGGCATGCCCCCTTTTGTGCCCATGTATGGAGATCTCTGTATTTGTCACTCCTTCCCTTGTACACTTCATGACCATATTGTATGGAGATCATGATTGTTCTAGAGCTCCATACATGGAGCTGACTGATTTGTTTGCGCGTGATGCCATGACGACACATTGTAGACAGCACACTCAATATTTGAGTGTGGCTGCAATGTTGAGCCTATTTTAATTTAGGATGCCCAAAATTGGGGCGCCCCGGACTATGCTTGTTATTGCGATTAAACCCAGCAAACCGTCTGAGACGTTTATGAGCTCTGGGTCTGGAGCTGCTGTTTGTGGAAGAGCCAGAGCTGAGATCATCTCTGTTTCAGTGGAGCCAGTGGTAGATGGTGACGATAAGCTAGCCTGATTTCAGACTCAGCTGAAGCTTGAGTCTGACATTGTGCCCTGTTTGAGCGATTTCTGGAGGGGAGGGACTTTGACGGCACGGATTGGTTATTTGTTAAACCCACCCCCACCCCCTACGCTAATTGGAGGAGCCGTCATTTCGGCTCCAGAAATCACTTATTATGAACACAATTCCAGACCAGAGAAACAGTCCACTCTGAGAGTGGGCGGGTCTATGGGCTGGAACCAGGCTAACGATAAGCCACTGTCACAATTGGTATATAATAATCCTCCTGTCACAATTATTTGAGATGATCGTGGTTATTTTGCATAATCGTTGTAATCGTTTCCATGTGATAATTGTTCATACATTTTGAAACCTGTTTCAAATATGGTGGAAATAGCCGATGGAAATGGCAGATCTCGTAGCAATATTTTCAAACATTTTTGATTTGTATATTGAGGTTATTTGCCATAACTGCCCTGTGCAACATCAAAGCCTAAAACAGAACTGTTATTTTTATTCATGTGTTCTGACAAAAAAAAAAAACAATTTGGTTGTTAATCGCAATTATTTGCGTGACAATTAATCGCTGTGTAAAACGTTTCATAATCGTGACAGCCCTAGAACAGCCATGGGCCTCTCGAGCAGCTCGGCACGTGGTCAAATGATCTACCTCCTTGCTCGAGAGCTTTTCAGATGCATTTTGTCGAGGGCTGTTATAGCGTCGGAAATAATAACAGGCAAGAGGAAATGGCAACAAGTAAGTGAGTGAGTAGCCTTGGGAAACAAACTGTTTCTCAGCCATATGGCCTCATAGGTCAGGAGCCCATTTCCTGTTTCCATAGTTCGAGGCAACTGGACGTACAGTATGAGCGCATCCCCCAGCCACGATGCACAGTACATGTACACCCCCTGGACTCTGTTGCCATACCATCTTTAACCCATTAAGGCCTGGAGTTATTGTGACCGTCAGGTCGCAGTTTCTATCAAAACCTCCACCGGCTGCCAGTCTGTCTGTCAGTCAGTCTGTCTGTCACATCACACTTTTCCCTACTCTTATCTCCGCCACCGTTGCCCCGATCCATGCCAAACTTTGCACACACACTCCTTACAAGCCCATAGCACGGCACAGTGTGCCGCGCTGTGAGCTTGTATATCTGCTCTTTCTTATTAGTTAAAGCATAAATTAATGGTCAAAGTAATAATGTGTAATAATGCGTTCCCGGTCATAATGGGTAAAGTGGTGTGTCAACCTCGAAAGCATCAAAAGTTGCAGAGTACAAGCTCGAAACGCGACGCTTTGCGCCGCCTTTTCAAGATCTAGATCTGCTACTTTTGATACTTCTGTGTGATGCTGAATGATCAAGTAGGGCGCTGATTTCCCAAAACATACCCCACAAGGTTTCCGCCCGACAGCAACCACGTACAGCCTTATCAAAAACTTGTCTGACAAATTCTACAGTATCAGTGTAAAAACTTTTACACTGATACTGTAAGTTTATTTTGATGCCAAAACCTTGTACTTTTTACTCCCCTGTAAATGTTCTCAGACGCATGCTGATATTTGTGCCATTCACCTTTCCATGTCAAGGACCCCTAGAATTATGTATTTGGCCACTGACCCCCGTCTCAAAACATTATGTATCGGGGACCCCCCAGAGGCAAATAATTGAGTTACAAATGTTCACTTTAAAATATATATACTGTATATTTTCAAAGATTTGCACCCATTTTCATGATTTTTCAAAAATAGCAGATCTAGTAGCTCGCAGCGTGGCACTCGGTGCCGCACTGTGAGCTTGTAGATCTGCTATTTGGAGATAAGATATGGGTTTGAACGGCACAGGGCTGGGTTTCCCCGACAGCACGCGACACACCTTTAAGACTAGAATTATGGCTGTTTATAAGAGAGGCGTTTCTTCTTTTCCTCTACAGCGGGTGTTTTATTGCTCTCTCTCTGTGTGTGTGTGTGTGTGTGTGTGTGTGTGTGTGTGTGTGTGTGTGTGTGTGTGTGTGTGTGTGTGTGTGTGTGTGTGTGCGTGTGCGTGCGTGTGCTTGTGCGTGTGTGCTCTGTTGGCTTGGTTAATTCCAACAAAGACGACGTTGGCAGGCAGGCAGCTTACCTTCTGGCCTTCTGGTTTATATGGACCTGTCCGTGTCCAACTACCCTGCCCTGTTGGACGCCAGCCAGCTCTCTATGTCTGGATCTCTTAACCTGCGTTAACCCTAGCTCTGGTCCATAGCGTTAGAACGGAGTTCTCCTTAACCCATTTAGAACGGGTACACATTGTGTATCATTATTTTATGCTTTAACTATTGAAAAATAGCAGATATACAAGCTCACAGCGCGGCACCGAGTGCCGCGCTGCGAGCTTGTAGATCTGCTATTTTTGAAATATCGTGAAAATTATAATTTTGACCCGATTCTATAAGTGTCTTTTGAATCCTTCAAAGATTTTTTGAAAAAACTATGTTTTCTATGTCAGCAATCTGGCTAGCCATCGTCAAAGAAAAGGTGTTTTTCCACTTAAATGGAGCTCAGTTAGTCTGTTCTTGAGAGACTACTATGTCAGTGGTTCTCAAACCTTTTCATGTGAAGGACCCCCAAAATGATATTTATTTGGCCATGGACCCACATCTCAAAATATTTAGTTCCAGGGACCACCCAGAAGCAAAATTTTAGTTACAAACGTTCGCTTTGAAAATACATCTATTCAAAGATTTGCACACATTTTCACGACTTTTTCAAAAATAGCAGATCTACAAGATCGCAGTGCGGCACTCGGTGCCGCGCTGTGATCTTGTATATCTGCTATTTTTCACTGGTTAGAGCATTCAATAATTGTAGGCCTAAATGTTAACGCTATGTCAGTGATGATCCGGTGCGCCCGCAGTAAAGGCTGCGCACCCTCTCGTCTGTAGTCTAAATAAAACAATACAGTTTCGCTACTCGCCAAAACAAAGGTGGCTCTGACTACAAACCTTGCAACAAACCTTGACTATCTATTATGCTTTTCCTGTTTTCTTTCTCTTTTCTTTACTTTTTTTTTACCTTTTCATTACATTTTCGAAGATAATGTCCTGGGGATTGAGGGTGGGGGGATGTATATGCAACTTGAGACTGTTTACCCGCCCCTGGGCTCTATTTCATCTGAACACTGAATGAAAAGATTTGAAAATAATAATATTTTTTACATGTTTCTATAAATATCTTCTAAATCCATCTAAGGTTTTTGAAAAATCTTCGTACGTCAGTGGTTCTCAAACTTTTTCATGTTGTCAAGGACCCCTAGGAATATATGTATTTGGCCACCGACCCCCCCCCCCCCCCCCCCATCTCATAATATATACAGAGTTATATTTGAGTCAGCAAATATTTGAGTTACAAATGTTCAAAGGTTTTCACACATTTTCATGATTTTTCAAAAAAGCCCGCAGCGCGGCACTCGATGCGTTTGTACATCTGCTATTTTTCAATAGCTAAAGTATAATGAGTTGAATAGGGCAGCTGAGAAGGAGAGACATTTGCTTGGGCTAGTAGTACATACAGTTTACAGTTCCGGCATTTAGCAGACGCTTTTAATTCAAAGCGACTTACAATAAGCAGTGTATATATATAATATACAATACTGAACTAAAATACATACTATAGTCTTGCATTTGCTGACATTAATGTTGCTACAACTGTTTAGAGTCAGGCAGTCTCATGACAGTGGGGATGACTCCAGACAGGGGCGTCATAAGGGGTAGGAAAGTGGGACTGAGTTACTGGGGCCCAAGGTGGAGGGGCCCTAGTAACTTTAGCTATTGAAAAATAGCAGATATACAAGCTCACAGGCACATCGGCCACGGTCACGCTGCGAGTGCCACGCTGCGAGCTTGTAGATCTGCTATTTTTGAAAAGTTGTGAAAATGTGTGAAAATCTTTGAATATATGTATTTTTTAAGCGAACATTTCTAACTCAAATTTTGCTTCTGGGGTTCCCTGGAACTAAATATTTTGAGATCGGGGTCCGTGGCCAGTAGGCCTACTTATCATCTTGGGGGTCCTTGACATAGGTTTCTTGCACACATTTTTACGATAAAAAAAAAAATAGCAGATCTACAAGCTCGCAGCGCGGCACTCGGTGCCGCGCTGCGAGCTTGTATATCTGCTATTTTTCAATAGTTAACATTCATGGGGGGCCCGCAGTGAATCCTTGTACCCAGGGCCCAGAATTTGGTGTGACGCCCCTGACTCCAGACATGATGACCTTGCACTACAAACTGGAGCCAACAGAAGCAGAGCAGCGATAACATTCACAGAGTGTTGCGCTTTAACCATTTACACCCTCTCTAGACCACTGGTTCCCAAACACTGGGCCGGGACCCTTTTGTGGGTCGCGGACACATTTCTTATGGGTCCCTTAAAGTTTTTGGTTTCCTACGTTTTGTTTTTAGTTGTTTGGATTTTTTTTGTTTTTGAAAAATCTTCCCCAAAATGCTAAGGTTTGGATGGAAAAACGGAAATTCCATGAATTAGAAAACGAATGTTTAAGAAGTAGTGAAAATAGCCGAGCTTGTAGATCTGCTGTTCTCACTAGTTTGGGTCCCGGGCAAACGTCTAATTTCTCTTTTGGGTCTCGACCTGAAGAGTTTGGGTTCTGCTCTAGACTTTTTTTCTGTCTGCACCAAATATCTCTGCCAAAAATGGCAGATCTACAAGCTGTGTGTTGCTACGTGGAACTTTTAGATAATGCTATTTTGTGCTAATGCCCCCCCCACCCCCCTTCTTATTTCTTGTTTGTTATATTGAGTATTTTACTTAATTTATTTTGCCAGATTATGTCTGTATACACATCACTTTAAAATCTTTTAGCATTTTTTTTGTAAAGCTTTTGCCTATAATGACTTGGCCAAAATAATGGTCTTCATTGTTAAAGTCTATGTACATACACTGAAATAACATCACATTTACCTCCACGCAAAATAGGGATGACAAACTCTATTACACTCCAAAAACCTGCTCTGGGATGATCCCTACCCTGGGCTAGTTTTAGGTTACGGTCCAAGCCACCATTTCTCATTACTCGGCATTGTGTGCACTACTTCCCCACTTGGATCTGCTGCTACTTCTGAGCTCCTGTTACATGTATCCTTCATTTTGGTTTAGCGAGTTTGTATCTTTTTTTTGTAAATGTATCACGTTCCAGACTACATAGTGCTTACTTCATCAGGGACATAAAACGGGTATGCATGTGATCCCAGTGTTCTCCAAACTAGTCCCAGGAGCAGCGTTGCATTGTCCCGGGAACGGCGCTGCTGCAAGGCACTGCCATATATTTTTATCCCACGATTTTGTAACCCATTTTCACCCAGTGCCAATTGCCTATGTAATCCCGGGCTCTGCTCTCCCTCTGCCGCGCCTGGGGAGACAACGGACTGACCTCATGCTTCCTTCTATGCATGAGGAGTCCAAGTTGCTTCTTTTCACCTGACGGGGGATTTCCCTGGGATGGACGTAGCACGTGGAAGGAACACGTTATTCCAACCAGTTCCTTTCCCCTCCATCAGGCGCCCCGGCTGGCCAGGGGGAGGCATTATTGAGACCAGGATTACTGCATGTTTTTGTGAGGGTATCAACCCTAGGAGACACGGGGAGAACATGCAAACTCCACACAGAAAGGCCCTATCGCCAACCCCACCTAAGTTGTGGGCGCTGATGATGCGGAGGGAGGAACAGTCACGCCGCCAGTGCCCACAGCGTCCCCCGGCGGGAATCGAACCCAGGACCTTCTAGCTGTGAGGCGAAGCGCTAACCACCGTGCCCCCTGTAGCTGATTAATTAATTGGTTAAAGGTCTCATCACATAAAAAATTTTTTTACATTTTTTTACCTCAATTACGCCCAAAAAAACATAACTTACATTCAGTGGATTTTTGGTGGTCTGAGGCTCAGAAAAGTGCTGTGATTTGCCAGTTGACTTTGATGTCACTGTCCGTTCATCTCACCCACTCTCCTCCCAGGCCCTCCCCTCCCCTCTCTTTCTCCCCCTGGGGGGGGGGGAGAGGATGATTGACAGGCATAATCCCTCAACGAATGCTGGGGTTTAAGCGGTTAAACAAAGTCCCTCGCGTGTTGATATGTGATGGGAAATATCATGGACATGTTTAAGGAGATTCTATGTATGGTCTTTACTCTTGTGCCTTGTACCAGTATGTCCAAAAAAATCAAACCTCGGTTCGAAGTGGAGCGGTGAATCTGAGCAGTTATACCCTGTGTGTGTGTGGGTGTGTGTGCATGTGCATGCATGTGTCTAGTCTGCACTCTGCACAACAGTGCCCTTCTCAATCTGTTCCTGTCTGTCAGTACAGTACAGTACAGTACTGATATGGCTAGGCTGCGCAACAGTGCCCTCTTCTGGTCACCCAGCGTCATTGCAGCTATTTATGCTGAACGGGACAGGGGGACAAAAAGCTATCCATTGAGAGTGCCGCTCCAAAAACGTTAGTTTTTTATTTATCATTTAAAAAATGATTTAAGATAGTGAAAATAGACGATCTAACTGTCTTCACTAGTTTTTTTGCGACAGTCTTGTGCAATGAAGCAGGGGTTTACTTTAGGAACTTGGAGATACAAGGTTTCTGCCCGACAGTGACGTTAAGCATTTCCATGTTGAGCAGTGAGCACTCTTATGAAAACATATCCCTGCGGGGCAATGGAGTCAAGTCTGATATTCCATCTCATCTATCTACCTTCCGTTCACTCTACTGTATATCCGATCCGAAAATCAAAAAGAGGAAATTGAAAGTCATCCCCTCAATCAAACGTCAATATGGAAACTGACTTTCAATATTGAGTTTCAAAAACCAAATGAATAAAAACGTGGATAATGTTCGTTACCCCATTTGTAATATCGAAAGAAAATAGTCGACTTCCTATTTCTGACTTCGGATCGGATGTAAAATGAACGTAAGGTACACGGATCCTTTTCATTAGGTATTCCTTTAGTCCGCTGTTTCCCAAGCACTGAGTCGGGACCCATTTGTGGGCCAATGTTTAAGAAGTAGTGAAAATAGCCGATCTACAAACTCACTACGTGACGCAAAGTGACGTGTTGGGTGCTGGTAGATCTGCTGTTTTCACTAGTTTTGGGTCCCGGCCAAACGTGTCTAATTTCTCATTTGGGACTTTAAAGTTAAAAAGTCGGGGAACTGCTGCCTTAGTCCGTATGCTGTATGAGTGGAGTACTCTGGTTGTGTGCTGCATTGCATGTGATCTTGGGCCATGTCTCGCTTATAAATTCATATATTATCTCCATTTCTCTACCTGTGTGAGACACACACACACACACACACACACACACACACACACACACACACACACACACACACACACACACACACACACACACACACACACAAATGTGTGTATTTGTGCTGACTAAGGCATTCACGAATAGTGATTTTTAGTATTCAAATTATTCGACCTCAAAGTATTCGAATAGTAAAATATTCGACAGGACTGGCCAAACTGTCAAATATTAAGTAAGCAAGAGGCGAACATTGTGAAAATAGCCGATCTACATGCTCACAACACCTGTGAGCATGTAGATCTGCTATTTTCACAATATTTATCTGCGGAACAGTGTCACATTAAATGTAATACCTACAATTCCAAGTGCCCCCAGTTCAAATATGTTTATTTTGGGGGTCACAGCCTAAAAAGGTTTGAGAACCCCTCGTATAGAGCATTAAAGGAGTAGTTCACCCCCAAAATGATTTTTTTTCTATTGATTACTCATGCCATGGAGAGTAGAGTTCAATAATATTTTTTGTTTTTTTGTCACATTCCTAAGACAAAAATTTTATTTGAGTAAATTTACCCCCATTGATTCCGGATGGTGACCCGTTTCAAAACGGGTCACCATCCGAAATGAATGGGGGTACATTTATTGTTATCACATTTTTGTCTTAGGAATGTGACAAAAACCAAAAAATATTATTGAACTCTACTCTCCATGGCGTGAGTAATCAATAGAAAAAAAGTCATTTTGGGGGTGAACTACTCCTTTAACAAATTCATCCACCAGGGGCATTGACAGCACATTATTATGACTTCCTAGCTAGCCAAGCTTTATAAACTATATATATATTTTTAAAAAGAAAACAATAAAATAAAATAAGCGAGTATTCGACTTCGGTGAAAGAACGTTGAATAGTGACTTAGATATTCGAATGTTCGAATATTTGGTGAATGCCCTAGTGCTGACCATTGTGTGTTATTCTCCCCCTCTCAGCCACCAGACCCAGACGACATGTTGGGACCATCCCAAGATGGCCGAACTCTACCAGTCCCTGGGTAAGACACACACACACACACACACACACACACACACACACACACACACACACACACACACACACACACACACACATACGCACACGCACACGCACACACACACACACACACACACACACACACACACAGAGAGAGAGAGCTATTTTCTGTCTCTCACTGGGTTTGGGGTGGTTTCAATGTCACCTAGCTCGGGTTCAAACAAACTCGACCTCCATAGAACCGGTTCAAGCTTTTCAAGCTCGCCCTGCCAGAACCAACATTATTAGCCCAGTAGCTTCTATTACAGATTAGGGACGGGATGATAATCGTTATTATCGTTTATCGTGATAAAAAAACATTGCAGAGATTTCAATTTATTGTGAAATTGCCCTCCGTCGTGCACTGGGATCAATTCACCTTTTATTTGACGAGCTGCATATCTGGTAACATTTAAACCCTCTATAATTGGTCAAACGTACCTGTAAATATCGTACTTGATACCGTTTTCTCTTTTTTTTTTCACTCTTGACAAAAAATAACCGATCCACAAGCTCACAACGCATCACCATGCGACGCACTGTGATCTTATAGGTCGGCAATATTTTGGCAAGCGTTCCGCCCAGGATAATGGACGTCGTGGATATTTCAACTATCCGCAATATCGTTAATCGCAATTTCTTTGGTCAAAGCAATTGTGACATGACATTTTCACATTACAGATCCAATCACCCAGAATGATCACTGTGTGTCTCTGTGCGTGTGTCTGTGTGTGTGTGCGTGTGTGTGTGTGTGTGTGTTTCCTCTGCAGCGGACCTGAACAACGTGCGCTTCTCGGCGTACCGCACGGCCATGAAGCTCCGACGCCTGCAGAAAGCACTCTGCCGTAAGTTCACTCTCCCTGTCTCAAGGTCATTCTCTTCTCTTTACATAGAGGAAGCAAGCACGACTCCATTTCTCTTCTCTTCTCTAGGCAATTTTACCGGGCGCACGGTCGGGAACGTAACTTTAAACAAGATAATACCAGCACTCGCGTTGTCGGGTGGAAACCTCGTATCTCCCAAGTTTCGAATTTGTACGTTCTTTCGCAAAGTAATGCCCTGCTTCGTCATACAAGGCCGTCGCACAAAAGTAGTGAAAACAGCCGATCTACAAGCACACAACGCCTCGCGGTGCGAGGCGTTGTGTGCTTGTAGATCGGCTGTTTACACTAGTTTGAATCATTTTTAAAATAATAAATGCAAAACGAACGGTTCTGGACATACAAGGTTTTCATTGGACAACGACGATATATAAGTTGGCGTCTTCTCTCCTCTTCTCTCTTCTCTTCTCCTCCCTGCTCTCCCCTTCTTCCTCTCCTCTATGCTTTGTTTTGACTCCCACCTCTCCCACAGTGTGTGTGTGTGTGTGTGTAGGGTGGGGTGTTATTTAGTCATCATAGCCTGTCTCTCGCCAATGCATCTGTTGAATTTACCAGCCACCTACGAGGTGTGTGTGTGTCTACACACACACACACACACACACACACACACACACACACGCACACGCACATTCAGACTCTGTCCTTATTTTGGTTATACAATGCTTGAAATTTCAGTCTGGGGGACTTGATTTGAGACGCATCCATAATTAGGCGATCGCTTTTAAAATTAATCGTCAGTGGATTAATCGATCCAGCCCTCTCTCTGTCTCTCTGCTCTCTCTCTCCTTCCAACACTCCCCCACGCGGCCGTGAAGAAGACCTGGCACCCTTTTTCACATTGGCCCATTATAACGCCACCAGGAGGCCAGAGTAACCTTTCTGACCTGGTGGAGACATGCGCTCCTTTCTCCCCAGACTCTCTTCTAGACCAGGGGTCTTCAACAGGGGGCCCGGTACCCCTAGGCCTAGGGGGTCCTCATTGTTACTACAGCGGGTCCGCCAAGTCCTTGTGTGATAGAAACTTTTTTTTCCCTCCTTTTTATATTAACCACTTGAACCCTAGCGTCTATATTTGGAGAACATTAGCCAAAAATAGCAGATCTACAAGCGCACAACGAGCTTGTAGATCGGCTATTTTTGGCAAAGAGCTTTGGTGTATTGGGGAAAAAGAGCAAACTAAGTACAGAGTGAAAGGTCAAGTTTTTTCAAGTATTGACGGTTCAAGTGGTACACTGATGATTGTGCTGTCAAACATTGAAACTATATGGAATCTATGAACAGGTTATGGAGGTCCCTGCTTCAGCTCTCTCTCAACTACGGTGTCCTTGGCCTGAAAACGTTGAAGACCCCTGTTCCAGACCCTCCCCTCCGTATGACACCAGTGGGGAGATCTCGCATTTCGTTGGCAGATCCGTGCCCTCCCGCAGGACGACGGCCACACGGGTGCCGTTCTCGTCGAGGAGGCGCCCCCTCGCGTTCAGAACCCAGCGGCGATGGAGTGACATGAGGGCGTGCCTGGCTGCTGTGGGCGTGTCCTTACCATCCTGACTGTCTGCGTTCTTGAGGGGAGAGAACTCGTCTTCTCTCGGCACCTCGTACACCACGAACGTCCTGGCAAACTGGAAGCTGTCAAAGACAAACTTTTCCATTTTGACCCCGTTCGGCTCGTCTGGTTTGATCAGCCGTCCCTGCGCGTCCACGTAGGGGATCTTCCTGAGGGCCACGTGGTGCCGCAGCTTAGGCTCGTGCGTCCGCACGACGTCTTTGAGGAAAGACAGCGTGAAGAAGTGATTGGCCGTGTTGCCGGCGTTGAACACCAGTCGCCCGTCGGCGCCGCGCTTCTCGGCGGTCGCCGGGGTGATCTCGCTGTACTCCACCACCTGGTAACGCCCGTCCACCTTGCAGACCACGCCCACTTCCTCGGCGGGGTCGGTCTTCTCTACCACCTTGACCCCGCAGTCCGCGCCCCGCCGCACGCAGAACCCAACGAAGGCCGGGTCGGCCACCTTGACCAGGACGTTGTCCACGCAGTACACGTGGACGTACTCGACCCCCCTGCGGCTCATGTCGTCGATGATGCCCTGGCTCCCCAGCGCTCTGTACAAGCCTCCGTTACCGTCCGGCGCCATAGACAGCTTTCCTTTGCTCTCCAGAAGGATCTTTCCGTTGCGGTCCATGGCCGGTCGCATGCCTTGCTGGAAGACGACGACGTCGTCCTCGTTCAAGCCATAATAGTCGTGGCGCGAGAAAAAGTCCCGCGTGGACTCCATAGTTTTGTCGCTGGTCATGATGTACAGGGGAACGCGACACTTAGTCTCGTGCTTCTGCTCAGCCAGCTGCTGCAGCCTCAGAATGCGCTCGGCCTGGATCTGGAAGAGGGTCTTGTGGGAGGGCAGACCCACGTCGTACATGCCCTTGGGGTAAGAGACACCCAGCCTGGTTCCCTGGCCCCCGGCCAGCACCAAGGCAGCAACCTTGTTCTGGGCGACGCAGCGCATGCCCTGGGCCTCCCAGTGTTTGAGGCACTCTTTGTCCCGCGTCACGCTGCCCAGCACGTCTCTGGGCACAGGTTCCATACAGGAGTCCAGCTTGTGCTCGTTGCCACTGGACCTTCCCATGGCGTCTTTGAAGAATCCGTTGATCTCTTGAAATTCTATTGCCTCCAGGTCGGTGGTCAAGTTACGCCGCTCCTCGGGGCTCAGCTCGTTCCAGAACTGCAGGAGGTGAGACTGGCCGGCTTCAGCCAGCCTGTGGGCTAGCTCTCCCCCAATGTTTGGGTCCATGACTAGACGTAGACCGGGCTTTCAGATCTCTCTTCCAGCTGTATTGTGAAGGTTAGCAAGTACTTGGAGGGTAGTCTGTCATTCTACTATGATGACATCAGTACTATGATGTCAGTACCCATTTGTCTGAGTACCTGAAGACTTCTTCTTCCTTCGTGTATCATCGTCCTTGATGATTGGTTGGCGACTTCTTATTTCACAAGATATGCTGTATTAAATCAGTACAGTGACGTCACTCATCTTCATATTTGGACAAGAGACAGAAATGCATGCGCGCGTGTGTTGTGGGCTCTCTTGCTATGGTTTTGTGGTTTCTTCTATCCAATAAGACGCAGAGAAACATATGGTGGAGTTGGATGGTGGAGCCTTCCAACGCCTCACAACGCCTTGCGTTGCGAGGCGGCGTGAGCATGTAGATCTGCTATTTTCACAATTTCTGCCTCTAATATTTGACAATTTGGCCAATACATTTCTCATTTTAGAGGTATTAAAATGTCTTAAAGGTCCTTGAATTGTACTTTCTAAATGTGCAGATACCCTCTATACACTTAACACAATGACTGCCCCAGCCTGAGTTGCCCGAGTGATTCCCGATGTCCTATAGTGCCACGCCCGAGTTGCCCGAGTAAAAAAAAGAAAAAAGAGAACATAATCGCTGTTATCTCATGAATGCCTGAACAGATTTCCAGGCATCTGGGCATGGGCGTGCACGATCCGTGCACTATGAATTACATGGAAGTCTATGGAGACTCGATGGGATTTAATTGTTTAATGGTGGCAGTAAATTTGCTGGCGGCCGATGAAGTGTGTAACTAGAGACTCTCATCTTTCATATGGTGTATGGTTTGACATATCTCACACCAACACAGAATTAGGAAAAAAAAGTGTAAAAAAAAATGGCAGGGAAATAGTTAAGTCGATTTCTAATGGTGGCAGTCATTGTGTTACCGTTGAGTGAGAAAACAATGTTGCACATTAAGCTAATCATCTGGGGACCCCACCCCCCCCCCCCCCCCAAATAATTCGGGGACCCCTCTGAAGGTTGAGAACCCCTGGTCTATATAACGATGTTCGTCTCTCTCTCTCTCTCTGCCCCTCCCCCTCCCCAGTGGACCTGCTGGGCATGCCCGTGGCGTGCGAGGTGTTCGAGCAGCACGGCCTGAAGCAGAACGAGCAGCTGCTGGACATGGCGCAGCTGGTGAGCTGTCTGACGGGCCTCTACCAGCGTCTGGAGCACACCAACACGCACCTGGTGCAGGTGCCGCTCTGCGTGGACATGTGCCTCAACTGGCTGCTCAACGTCTATGACACGTAGGTGGCGGCCTCTAAAGCGGCTAGTTCCATTCCTTAACCCATTTAGGCCTAGAATTATTGAATGCTTTAACCAGTGAAAAATAGCAGATATACAAGCTCACAGCGCGGCACCGAGTGCCGCGCTGCGAGCTTGTAGATCTGCTATTTTTGAAAAAGTTGTGAAAATGTGTGCAAATCTTTGAATGTATTTTCAAAGCGAACGTTTGTAACTCAAATTTTGCTTCTGGGTGGTCCCTGGAACTAGATATTTTGAGATGGGGGTCCGTGGCCAAATAAATATCATTTTGGGGGTCCTTCACATGAAAAGGTTTGAGAACCACTGACATAGTAGTCTCTCAAGAACAGACTAACTGAGCTCCAGTTAAGTGAAAAGGACCTTTTCTTTGACGATAGCTGGCCAGATTGCTGACATAGAAACATAGGTTTTTCAAAAAACCTTAGAAGGATTCAAAAGACACTTATAGAATCGGGTCAAAATTCGAATTTTCATGATTTTTCAAAAATAGCAGATCTACAAGCTTGTATATCTGCTATTTTTCAATAGTTAAAGCATAAGATATTGCGTCATAATGTGTTCAGGCCTAATTAATATGAGACTATAACCCACACCTTGAATCAGTTTATATCAAACCCAGGTGCGTTATTTCTTTCCACAAGTGTTCCACAGTGCACCAATTATCTGCACCTGTTTTGTTGGCAAAAAAAGCTGGGAACTACTTTCTTGTAGCTGGGAACTTTCTTACAGACCTTGTAGTGAATTATTAGTGAAATAGAACAGTTTTAATTGGTACATGTCTATGATTTTTCATGTTGCCATATTGTAACCGTTGAAAAGCAATAAGCCTGTATTTTATAACTGCTGAGAGGGTTAGAGACCCAGCCGTTATAAAATACCAGGTAACCACATGCCTCTTGTGGCTTATTGCTTCATTTTGGCGCGGCGGACGGGAGGGTCACAGCAGTGGCCTGGTTTACTGACTTTACCAAAGATATTTGTATCAATTCAGCCTTTGTCAAGTTCCGCCCGTTGTCCCGCCCCTATTCGCACCCATTGGTTGCTGTGTCTTGGTGGGTCACTCCATCCACTACCATTTTAATTCAGTTGCTTCGTGTTGTTATTCTGTGCGTTCAATTCATTTCAAACTGGGTTTCAGTAAAATGCAGCTGCTGAAAAAAAGGTGTCTACAAACATTTTTCGCTAGTTTTAGTCGACGAAGTCAACACTTTGTAGGTCACCATGATGACATTTTACACAAGGATTACTCGTCACTCAAATAATTGCGATTTAATTGCTTTTTTTAATCATTGAACACTGAAGCTTATGAATAAGGCAGATATGACAAATAACAAAAATATAGAAAGAAATGACTGACATATTTAATACATTTATTTAAAAAAAATAAACATAATAGTGGAAATAGCTCATCTACAAGATGCGACACATTGCGAGCTTGTAAATCCACCTTCTTTCCACCATTTTGGAAAATATATGAGAATTTCTCAACATGGAAATTATGTGCAAATAACATCAAGACTGGAAGGAGTCATTCTCAAGCAGGAAAAAAGGATAATTTTACATTTCAGTTTTATTTCAAAGGACAATCTCTGACTCCTTGGTGGATTATATAATTGACTTTGAACTGAAGCTAGTTCAAAATAGTTCTTACTGATATGGTATTATTATCCTTCAAGTTGTCAAGATATTGTGTGTAGATCACTGGCTCCAAAACATTTTAGCTCAAAACCCAAAAGATATACCTGGTCATACTGTGTCACATTGTGACCCGCTGTGAGCTTGTAGATCTTCTA
>NC_137831.1:30336889-30374389 GCF_963921795.1 Nannobrachium achirus | reverse complement strand
GACTTCATGCAAACACACCTGACTATTCCATTTTTAAATCTCTGGTGTCTCTTAGCTGGCAACAAACTGAAGCAGTGTCCCCTAAGGTCCCCTCGTTTTATCCTGCATGTGGGGCAGTGTTGATTTCGTCGACTAAAACTATGACGAAAAATGTTCGTCCACTGCGTTTTTTTCACTCACTGAAGCGAAATAAAAACTAAATAAAAACTAAGCTGTGATGACTAAAACTAACACTAAATATATTGACAATTTCGTCAACAAAATAAAAACTAGACTAAAACTTTAGGGAGGGACTAGTGGAGAAGAGTGTCATTTTATGCTTGGTTGCTCTCAGGTGTTGCGTGCTGAAAATAGCCGATCTACAAGCTCACAAATGTGAGCTTGTAGATCGGCTATTTTCAGCACGCAACCAAGTGTAAAATTAGTCATTACGATGCCATCAAGGCCTGCCAAAATACATTTCAGTTGATTAAATCAACTGTAGATTTAGTCGCCTAAAAACGTAATGATATTTAGTCGACTAAAACTTGACTAAAACTAAAAACTTTTCAGTTGACTAAATTATGACTAAGACTAAATGACATTTTATTCAAAAGACTATGACTAAAACTAAATCAAAATTTGCTGTCAAAAACAACATTGATGTGGGGTTCTGTTCAGTTCTCCTGACTGGAGGCTTTTGAATGATGCTTTAAAAAAAGAATATATACGTATACACTAGGGCAGGGATGGGCAACTTTGAAGAGGGTGAAGGCCACTAAATTTCCAAACTCACTCTGGGGGGCCACATGGTTTATCAGCACAGTCGCCCAATCGCGACATCAACTCAAATAGCTCATAATAGTCACAGATGTGATAAATAAGGGATATTAACAAATATTATTCATAGTAACTTTGTTTTTATTTCATTTCAAATGCATTTAGTAATGCTTCTATTTCATTTCAAATGCATTTAGTAATGCTTCTATCAGCTTTAGGAACTTAAATATAGCTGTACTGTTCAACAAAACTTGACATTCCTGAGTGCTATGCCTTTCAGAGTATTGCTGTAACATTAAATATATACAAAAATGAACACAAGAATTACAATTAATAAGGCTTCTATGAAAATAATATGCTACTCAACTGTATGAACATAAAGCTCAACAAAACAAAGCAGCATTTCACTTGTAGGCCTATAATACTGTTACCTCAAATATAGCCAACAAAAATAAATCAAAATTGCATTTAATGCTTTTGTCAAACACAAAGTAGCATTTCAGTTGTAGACCTATAATACTGTTACCTCAAATATAGCCAACAAAAATAAACAAAAGTGCATTTAATGCTTTTCTTGAACACAAAGCAGCATTTCAGTAGTAGGCCTATACTACTGTTACCTCAAATACAGCCAACACCATTAAATCAAAACTTTAGCCTGCTGCTTAACCAGAACAGGATATTCTTCAGTGCTTCATATACAATCATGCTTTTCAGTGTAATAGTGTTATCTGAACACTACAAGTAAACAGCATATCCAAGTGATAGGTCTATACATTTTAGTGCATTTCTACATGGCTCCCTTTCTGATATATTTATCAAACCTCATGTATTATCATCATCAGTCATTTACCCTCACCCACAGCGGATTCATGGATAGTCTTTTAATGAGACACTTGTGGTCTCTCCTGTTGGCGCACAATAGAAGGAATGTCAACTTCAATGTTTGTGCATCCGATCTGCATCAGATGGAACAAAGTTTCATCTGACAGCCTGTTTCTCTCCTTTGACTTAATGTGCTTCATGTTGGAGAAGTTGCTCTCACAGATGTATGTGCTTCCAAACATACTGGCCATTGAAAGAGCAAAGTCCCTGAGGAGTGGAAAGCGGGACTCAGGTAGCAGTTTCCAAAACGAAATTCCCGTCTCGTTTTTCTTCTCTTGAAAAAATGGATCAGACTGTAGTTCGCACAGTTCAAGCTGCAACACTGGGGGCTGATCTGCGACGTTGGCTGTGAGGGGCGCGGCAAACAGCGCTATCCGTGACTGCATACCGTGGAAATCTTGAAAGCGCTCATTAAATTGCTGTTGCAGAGTTTCAATGTCGCTTCTGTACTTTCCGAATATTTCCTCACATTCGGGGGCATCTGTGCGCATCTCTTCGCATGCAGTAAAGTGGGTCAACATCGGGCGGTCAGATGAAAAGCCATGTGCGAAAAGGGAAAGTTTATTCCGAAATCCGTCCATGTGAGCATAGAGATCTGATACGGTTTGATTTTTCCCCTGCAGCTGCGTATTGAGGCCATTAAGGTGCCCAGTGATATCCGTGAGGAAGGCCATATCACAGAGAAACTCAGCATCTCTGAGTTTAGTGCAGTATGCGCTTGTATCGCTCGTGATCTGTTCCTCCAGGAATGTGGGGATTTCATTACGCAGCGCAAAAAACCTCTCCAGGCACTTTCCACGGCTCAGCCACCTGACGTCTGTGTGAAGCAGCAAGTCGCCATAAGCCGTATCCATCTCTTCCAAAAAAGAGAGAAACTTTCTGTGGTTCAGTGACCTATTCGCTCCTCCACGAATTAAATTGGTAACTTTGGTAACCACCTCCATAACATGGCTGAAGTCCAGACGCTTGGCACAGAGGGCCTCCTATATCAGATAAAAACAAAATAAGAGATGGAGTATGAATAACTACTCTCGCATATAATTTGACTACACTCGAAATTGCAAATGTATTAGCTTATGTCACTGGTTCTCACACTTGTTCGTGTCAAGGACCCCAAATTGTACTGTAATAGCCTGCTGCGACCCTCATAATGCCGGGGACCCCCATAGGAGAATATATTTTATGGCTCTAGCAGTGATTCTCAACCATTTTAATTTCAAGAACCCCCGGTTTGTCATGCATTAGGCAACGGAGCCCTATTAAATGATATTTCTCTATCTGAGACCCCAATTTATATTGTAAAATCAAATCAATGTTAATTTAACTCTGAATGAACAAATGGACCCATGGTACACTCGGAGTTACATACCCAATAAGGGTCCATTTGGTTACTATATCAATTAGCTGGGGACACCCTGGAACTCCCTCAAGGACCCCTGGGGGTCCCTAGACAGGCGGACACCACTTTAAGAACCACTGGCTTATGTAACCAAACGTACCTGATGTATAATGCAGTGCAGGATCGGACACTCAACGCCGCTCTGCCGTAGAAGCCCAGCGAATCCTGTGCGTCTGCCTTGCATTGATGGGGCACCGTCGGTAACAACAGCTGACAGCTTATCAACCCCCCCATATTCTTGTACAGCACTTTGAACTGCGTTAAAAACATCCACACCCCTTGTTGTGCCATGCAAAGAGGCCAGTTTAAGCAGCTCCTCGTGTACTCCAAATGAACTGTTAATGGCTCTCGAGTAGATAAGAAGCTGACTGACATCTGTCACATCTGTACTTTCATCCAATGCCAAGGAGAAGTATTTGCAGTCATTCAGGGCTTGTTTTATCTTCCCCTCGACGTGATGCTGGATGTCAAATATTCTACGCGTTACTGTACGACGGGAGAGAGGCACGGATTCAAAGTTCGCTGCCATGTCCTCATTTCCAAAAGATTTAGCCATCAGAATTGCGCATCGCTTCACCATTTCACCGTCTGACAATGTTTTTTTATTTTTAGCAAGATCAAGTGAAACCTCATAAGATGCTTTGAGACAGGACTCCTGTACAGTTGTAGCTTTGGCAAAAAGGTCCTGTTGTTTTTTTACTTTAGCTTTCAGGTCCGCGACAATAGCAGATCTGGCAGCTCCAGTGTATTTCTCATATTTGTCTTTGTGGTCTTTGGTGGTGTTATAATGGCGATTTAAGTTGTAAACCTTCATGGAAGATTGCATCTGTAGGCACACCAAACACATTGGCTTGCCTTTGAATTCTGTAAAAAGATAATCCATTTCCCATCTTGGCTGAAATGTACGGTTCTCCTGGTCAATCTTCCTTTTTGCTGCACACATGTTTATTTTTCCCTCCTCGCGGTCGCGGGCCAGCTCAGCAGCACTGCGTGACTCAGCGTTAGGCGTCAGGTTAGGTTACGTCCGGTTACGTTCTGGGCTGCGTCATGACGTCGTGTAATCTAAAGAGCCCTTGTCAGAGGCGAGAGCGCGCTCTGCTGGTAGACTGTTGTAATGAAAATTTCTCATGGAAAATTGTATGTTTGCAAAGGCTGAAAGCAATAATAATTTATCAATATTCGGATATCGGCCGAGGGCCGCACTGAGTGACGGCGAGGGCCGCATGCGGCCCGCGGGCCGCCACTTGCCCATCCATGCACTAGGGCATTAACGACTTGTGATTTTTGCAAGTCGACTCGACTCAGTAAAAAGTTGAGTTGAAGTCGACTTTATCGTTTGATGACGCCATCACATCACACACAACCCCCCAATTATTTTGGGGGGCCCCCAGGTGATTAGCTTAACTAACTGTAAACAAACCAACATGAAGTTTAAGTGTATAGAGGGTATCTTCACATTTCTAAAGTGCCAATTTAAGGACTTTTTAATATCTCTAAAATGACAAATTAAACATTGGCCAAATTGTCAATTAGAGGCAGAAATTGTGAAAATAGCCGATCTACGTTGTGAGCATGTAGATCAGCTATTTTCACAATAGAAAGTTTTTTTTTTTTTTTACTTCGACTTTCGACTTTCTCTGGTGGGAGTCGTCTTGTGTAATGAAGTCGACTTGTCGACTTTGTTAATGCCCTAATATACACACACTTTCACCTTCAGTTGATTGAGTGGGTTGTGCTTGGCACGAACGCACATGCACACATACTCACGTACGCACACATGCATACACATAGAAACGGCTGGTGTGAATCTAACTGGCGTGGGACAAATGGGATAGAAATAGAGACCACCTGGTCTGTGTGAATAATGTGCATGTGTGTGCATTCGTGAGAGACGGAGAGATGGAGAGGATGTAAAATCCTCCACTTGTGCCCCTCCTCTCTCAATCTGTCTGTCTCTCTCCATCTGTCTCTCTCTGACTCTCTCTCTCTTGTGTCCCCTCCTTCCCCATCTGTCCCTGTCTCTCTCACCCTTCCTCCATCTCTCTCCCTCCCATTCCCTTCTTTTCCCTCCCTCCTTTCCCTCTTCCTCCTCTCCTCCCGCGCCTCCAGGCCAACAACAAACCGGAGCTGGAGGCGGCCATGTTCCTGGACTGGATGCGTCTGGAGCCTCAGTCCATGGTGTGGCTGCCGGTGCTGCACCGCGTGGCCGCCGCCGAGACCGCCAAGCACCAGGCCAAGTGCAACATCTGCAAGGAGTGTCCCATCATAGGCTTCAGGTATAGTGTCCCATCATAGGCTTCTGGTATAGTGTCCCATCAATAGGCTTCAGGTATAGTGTCCCATCAATAGGCTTCAGGTATAGTGTCCCATCATAGGCTTCAGGTATAGATAGATTTGCATAATCGTCATAATCATTTCCATGTTGAGAAATGTTAATATAGTTACCAGTAAGACTCCCTAAGCAGGAGATAAGCGACCGCCAGGTCGCATGTACAAATCGGCCTGATGGTGGTGCCAATAGGACAGATCCATGTTGATGACATGACTCTAGTCTTACTTTGCGTGGCGGAAAGTCTTATGAAGTATGTTATTTCCAGGTCCGTTTTACCAATTATAGAGTGTTTAAATGGTGCGGGTATGCAGCTCGGCACATAAAAGGTGAATTGATCCCAGTGCATGATGGAGGACATTTTCACGATACATTTTGATCTCCACAATACGATTATCATGGGTATCACAATAAACGATAATAACGATCATTATCATAGGCTTCTGGTAAGAGCCGTTGTGAGCTTGTCAGATTCACTCACAAGATTTGACCGTGTATCCACATCTTCTACTCCTAGGGGAGGGGTTCCCAAATGATTTTTGAGGGGTCCCCAGACGATTAGCTTAGAGAAACACAGACTTTTGGTGATAATAAGACTTCCGTCGCCAGTGTCCTACTGTGTTGTGGATGGTTGTGGTTTTCATAAAACATATTCCTATGGGTAACTAGCCAAACATAGACACTGCCACGTCAGGATATTTCCAGCGCAGCTACGACGGAAATATATATATATATTTTTTTGAGGGGGCGCATCTAAAAACCGCATGTTTTCTGTGTCAGCCCGCTAATAATAAAAAAAGAGCAAGTGTGTCTTTCCAGACTTGCCAAGCGCTGTAATACACACAAATATAATCCTACAGTCACGAAGCCAGAGCAGCAGTAGAAGCTGCAGAGATGCCAGTTTTTAACACTCATTTAGTAACACAGCACTGTGACGTGTTGTGGCCGCGACCATAAACCCTCGCCAAACGTGTTGCATTTGTCCCTCGACCACACTTTGAGACCCACTGCTGTAGCCGAGTGTTTCCAGCATGCTCAATATCAGCACCCTCACTCTGTTTGACCAGAATGGAACAGAGCCTTCATTAGTATAAGTGGTAAGACCAGTGATGGATGGTGCATTCAAAACCTGAAGAGATCTGTTTGTTTCTAGTCGCTTCAATCGCTACACTTTGGTCGCGCTGGTCAGCGTTGGGGAAAAAATGATGTCACCTCAGAATCAAGAAACACACCTGGAAAAAAGGGAGTCCCCCCCCCCCCCCCAAAAAAAAACAACAAACAAAACACCCAAAACGTTTCCGGTTCCGCAGATAAATATTGTGAAAATAGCAGATCTACATGCTCACAACGCCTCGCAACGCGGGGCGCCTCTTGCTTACTTAATATTTGCCCATTTAGCCAGTAGACAGTAGCCTGTAGAATATTCGACTATTCGAATACTTTGAGGTTCGAATAATTAGAATACTTTAAATCACTATTCGTGAATGCCCTAATATGTCACCAATAGTTCACTTTCTGTTCTGCTCTTTCATCTTCATCTCTCTCTCTCTTTCTCTGTGTGTTTCCTTGTGCGTCTCAGGTACCGGAGTCTGAAGCATTTCAACTATGACATCTGCCAAAGCTGCTTCTTCTCGGGCCGCGTGGCCAAGGGCCACAAGATGCAGTACCCCATGGTGGAGTACTGCACCCCGGTACGTGGCCGTGCTTTACCACGTCATTTCACTGAAACAGAGATACCTAACGAGGGTGTGTCGTAATTATCGTCACCGTCGTGGGGGTTAGAAACCTCTTATTTCCACATTCTAACCTGGTGTTTTTTTTTTTTTTTTTTTCATTCTCTTTCTTTTTCCCGTAAATGACCCACTAGGGCATTCACCAAATATTCGAATATCAAAGTCACTGTTCGACGTTGTTCACCAAAGTCGAATATATATTCTTTTTAAATTATTATTATTGTTTTCTCTTTAAACAATATATATTTTATAAAGCTTGGCTAGATAGGAAGTCATAAGAATGAGTTGTCAATGAATTTGTTAATGCTCTATAACAGGGGTTCTCAAACCTTTTTAGGTCGTGACCCCCAAAATAAACACATTTGAACTGGGGACCCCCACCCTGACACCCTGATCACTTGAAATTATAGGTATTACATTTAATGTGACTCGGTTCCGCAGATAAATATTGTGAAAATAGCAGATCTACATGCTGTGAGCATGTAGATCGGCTATTTTCACAATGTTCGCCTCTTGCTTACTTAATATTTGACAGTTTGGCCAGTCCTGTAGAATATTCGACTATTCGAATACTTTGAGGTAGAATAATTCGAATACTAAAAATCACTATCCGTGAATGCCCGGCTACGACCCACGTGATCATACTACAGCATCACACAAAAGCATTAAAATGAGCAGATCCAAGGGGGGGCACGGTTGGCGCAGTCGCTAGCGTTGTCGCCTCACGGCTAGATGGTCGGGGCGCTGAGGGGGCGTGTTCTCTCCTCCGCGTCATCAGTGCCCATACCCAAGGTGGGGTTGGCGAAAGGGCCTTTTCTGTGTGGAGTGGGGGGCCTCCGAATGGAGGGGAAAGGGACTGGTTGGAACAACGTGTCGTGTTCCTTCCACGCGCTACGTCCAGCCGGGGGAAACTCCCCTCTGTCCTCCTCATGCACTGAAGGAAGCATGAGCTCAGTTCGAGGGGCTCTCCCCAGGTTGGCAGAGGCAGAGCAGCGCCCAGGATTACAGCTTAGGCAATTGGCACTGGGTGAAAAAATGGGTTTAGAAAATGTTTTGAGTAAAAAAAGGAGCAGATTCACCAGTTCGAAGCTTGGAGATCTGCTACTTATGCAATTTATTTTGTTTGATTTTAATCCTGAAAAGTACCAGTTGCAAGGTTTTCAAGCGACAGAGACGATATCCATATACTAAGGGACAGTTAGCCGAGTGTTAGACTAATCTGGGAAATAAATCTAAATCAATAGCTTTCTTCACAAATTTCATAAAGGTGTCTACTATCACCTCTGAACTTCTTCAATCACAACTCTCTTCGGAAACTTTGTGGGAGCCAATCAAAGTTGGGGGTATCGGGATGCCTGGGATTAAAGGGGATAAAATGGAGAAAAAAAGGCCAATATGAGCATATGGAGTGTGTAATTAGGGTATTTTTGGGCTGCTGAATCCATTCCAACCATTAGTTTTCAGTTAAAACGACTCCATTTGGCCATAAAATAGGCCTAATTGGCTAAGGCTTAGCCTTAGCTAATTAGTGATTCTCAACCTGAGGCCTGGGCAGCCATCTTTAACAGCCATCTTTAACATACTTATACTTATATAGTATATACTTATACTTATATATTTTAAAATACTACCTAAGTAACTAGGAAGGTTCCTGTGAATTGTACATTTTCACCACACACTGACAGAATATGTGTGTGTCATACAGTGTCTCTGAGAGATGACATTTCAGGTGTATATATACATAATACTGTCTGTGATGATGATGCCCCACTTTCAAGCACGGCCTGTGCTTTTTGGGGACCCTAGAAACAAAACCTCAAGTGTTATGTAAAAGAAAAAAAAGAAAAGAAAATAGAAGCAGTGCAAAAATAGCAGCTCATTCGTTGTATTGATCCCATGTTTGCGTCTAGGGGACGACAACTCACCGGTTTCTATTTGTTAAAGGATTTGCTCTGAGGTAGACTATACTGTTTTAGCCTGTGTGTTTGCACGTGTGTGTGTGTGTGTGTGTGTGTGTGTGTGTGTGTGTGTGTGTGTGTGTGTGTGTGTGTGTGTGTGTGTGTGTGTGTGTGTGTGTGTGTGTGTGTGTGTGTGTGTGTGTGTGTGTGTGTGTGTGTATCCACCCTTCTGGAGAACAAGGCTGTCTTTGTCTCTCCTAGTCTTTCTCTCTCTCGCTCTCTCTCTCCTTGCTTCACTTTTGTCCTTTTCTCGTCCCCTTTACCCTCCTTTACCTCTTGTGACAGTCCCACCTTAAACTGTCTCTCTCTCTCTCTCTCTCTCTCTCTCTCTCTCTCTCTCTCTCTCTCTCCCTGTGCCCGTCTCCCTCGCTCTTATTATATCTCTGCCATTCCTTTCCCCCTTTCCATTATCGCTTTCTCTCACTCCCCCCTTTCTCTCCTCTCCCCATCGTATCTCTCTCCACCTCCACCCCACCTTTCTTTTTCTTCCTCCCTTATCTCCGTCTCTCTTTCTCTCTCTCTCCGTCTCCCAATCGGTGAAATCTCTCTCCGCCGCTTTCTCGCTCGCTCTCGCCTTCTCTCTCTCTCTCTCTCGCCCTCTCTTTCTCTATATACAGAGATCCCAGAATAACGAATAGCGAATGGATTTTTTTTTACAAGCGCTGTATGACGGCTGTTTGCCAGTAGATTCTATACTTTTACAATGAGAGCCTATATGCGTTAATTTCACAAAATAGACCCGCAAAATGGACAGAGCAGAACGAAGTATTGAACGGTATTGAGAGCTTTTCTTCACAGAGTGACATAAAGGCTGTTTTTTTTTTCCTTTTCAAATAAGAGCATGCTGAAGTTGTATAACCTACTCAGTTTGTTGTCAAAAACATCGTTTGGAAAGTTGCAATACACAGGCGCTTTCTCTCTTCTCTCAATCTCGCCATTATTTTGTGTGTGTGAGAGCAAGAAAGAGAGAGAAATGTTGATGATTCGTAACATTACAAACGGATAACCGATCTAATAAGGTCACATACTGTATTTAAATTAATTGAGTGCAAAGGACCCCATAGGAAACAAGCCATAGGCTTTCTTGGGTTTAAAATCCTACTGGCAGACCTTGTATTGTACTGTACTTTACTGTGCTTGTCTTTGCAAGCTGTTTATATAGTATCCAATCAATCAATCAATCAATCAATCAATCGTGTCACAATGTGTCATGCGGCTATTTTTAGAACAAATAAACAACAACCTATAACAGCAACTTATAACCTAAGACGCATTTTGAGAGAATTTGCACAAATCTTCTCTCCCTGGCATGAAATATTTTCAGCAGGAGGGCCCGTGGCCAAATACCGATTCATTTGCGGGTTCTTCTTGACAAGAAAAATTTTGAGAACCACTTCCGAATCAAATGGACCCTTGCGGGTCCATTTGATTCCATTTGTACACTCTCAGTTACACATCTGTATGGGGACATTTGGAACCCACTCAAGGACACTTTGAGACCCACTGGTGTAGCAGAGTGTTTCCAGTGAGCCGACATGCACACTAGCAGCACCCTGATTCTGTTTGACCAGAATGGAACAGAGCCTTCATAAGTATCATCGGTAACACCTGTGAAAGAAGTCGAAAGAGACCCGGAAGTAGAACAAAATGGCGTCTGTGCAAGTGTGCATATACCCTATGTGGACGGGTGTCCGAGTGTATCAAAGGTTGCGTTCGGAAATGCGCACCGGGTTAGATAATCACCCGCGTCACGGTTACTGAGGTTAGGTTTAGGCATAGTTTTACTGAGGTTAGGGTTAGGTTTAGGCATAGTTTTACTGAGGTTACTCACTACAATGAGGACACACCCGGTGCGCATTTCCGAACGCACCCTTTGATACACTCGGACTGAACAACGTGCAAAAAAACACTCTCCTATGTGGACGTCTCTCTCTCTCCCCCTCTCTCTCCATCTCTCAGGAGTGTGTGTGTATGTGTGAATGTGTGTGTGTGTGTGTGTGAGTGTGTGTGGAGGGTCTGTTCTCAAGTGCATCCAGAGATGTAGTGTGTGCGCGCGCCGACCTCGTCATAGACAAGTGTTTATGCATCTGAAGTGCGCGGGGGACCAGGTCTTAGAACGGGAGCTTTTGACGTGAAGCATGGGGCGATGAGGGACTCTCATCATCACATGATGCTACTGTCCATGCAGAGCACTTCCACTCGGCATTGTTCTGAGTGTAGGGCTCTCCAGGAGATTTATACCTGCAGGCCCGCCGTGTTGAGCAGCGGACTTCTCTCAGGCCATGTCGGCCTGGCACCGCGGTGATAAGCTATCCACCGCGGTGTAGTCTTTTTAAGTCATAAAACTACAACATTGCGTCATTACTCGCGGTGAAGAGCTATCCACCGCGAACCCAGACACATCTCTCTGTTTTTACTTTCAGACAGATCAACCCATCACCCCGTTCACTGATTGGTCGATCTAGACCAGTCAGTCACAGTGATAGGACTTCACCATGACTGACTATGATGGCCTCCACTTATTTTCTAACTTTAGGTGGATAGCTTTACACCTAAAAGTTGCGGTGATAGGCTCTTCACCGCAGACTCTGATAAGGGCTTGAGGCAGAGGATGGAGGTTTATCTGATGTGAGGGCAGGCGATGGGGTTGGAGGAAGGAACTGACGGAGTCGGAGGCTGTTTTAGACCAGGGGTTTTCAAAGTGGGTGACGGGGCACCCTGGGGTGCCGTGATGCCAGTCCAGGGGTGCCGCGAGATAATTTGATAATATTTGGAATTCATCAATATCACTTCACTATGCTTAGTAAAACAGACCTGATTTGCACTGTACTTGGTGAGTTCTTTTTTCCATCTACGACAACTCTTCACCAAAAATAGCAGATCTACAAGCTCACACCGTGTCACATTGTGACGCGTTGTGAGCTTGTAGATCGGCTATTTTTGGTGAACCTTCCCCCCAGAATAGGCATGCTGGGGGGAAGGTCAAGTGGTTAAACGTCAAGTATAACGTTATTTTCAGTCAGTTCTGATGGAAACAGATATTTCTCCAATAGGATGTAAGATTCAAAAAATTAACAGTGTAATTCAGGGGTGCCGCGGATGAAAGAGTTATTTACAGGGTTGCCCTGAGTCAAAAAAGTTAGAAAATCCCTGTTGTAGACCACTGGTTCACACGCAGCATTTTGCTTAGAAAAATCTAAATTCCAAGTTCCCATGCCAATATGTTCAAAATAAAACGGCATAATGGCAAATTAACATTGCTTTCCATTCAATAACAGTTGTACTAGTCAAGGTATTGATGTAATTTGTTTTAACAATTTACAGATGAGCAGGGGGTCCTCAGAAGACAGCGACAACCATACTAATTTATAAAAACTAGTGAAACATTGGTCCAAATTGGCAATAAAAACTGAGGGTCGCTTTGAGTCCATTAATTCATTTATGTATTTACTCTGGCAGTGAATGATTCAATATTTCCCCGATAAGAAATAAGTCACCAGTGGCAGGCTTTGTTCCCCAGACTGTGATCAAGATCTTTTAAGATCCATTCTGTGTTACCTCTACTGTAAGAGCACTGACATGAAGGAGCTCACACCCCAAGAGGAGTTACTACAGAATGAACAACACCACTTCTATCAGGAATAGTTTAGACCGAGAGATAACATGACAAATTAGACCTTTTTATGTTTTCCTTGGAAAACCCCATCCACCTTCTCACGTCTGACAAAGCTGTGTCAGACGTGTGTCCCTGGTTAAAGGACAACTTTGTTTTTTTACAACAAGGGTTCATATTTTAGATTGTAATTAGAGAAAAGAAAAAAGTGAGTGTTAAAATGTTTTCATTTGCTTTGTTCTATTGTTTTATCGCGTTTAGCGTGCTAAAATGTGGGGCATGCGTACGCATGGGGGCATGCGTACAAGTGGCTAAATATGTCTTTTTAGACACAATAAGCCAGCAGTTTCTTTAGTGCTATTTACAGTAACACTTCTAGCCCCCATAAGTCACATCCAACCATGAAAGGTTGCGTTGTATCTTGGGAATAGGCTTATTCTTTTATTCTGTACACATGCCCCCAACCACTGAAATAATTTTAACACTCATCTTTTATATTCTTTAATTACAACCTAAAATATGAACCCTTGTTGAAAAAACCCGAAGTTGCCCTTTAAAAAAAAGTAAATAAATAGAAAGAAAAAGGAAGAAAATAAGAAGAAAAGTGAAGGCTTCGTAATGAGTTATGGCATTAATTATGTTAGGTGTTTTTGGGGAATGGAGTTCAGCATATGTGACCTAGTTTCCCCCTTTTTTGTGATGATTTTCATTCATTTTCAAACAAACAAACAAACACATCTAAGAAATTCCATAAATAAAACATCATAATTATTAAGAAGTAGCGACAAGCTCGCAAACGTGGCACAAGAACTGCTATTTTCACTAGTTTGGGTTCCGGGCAAACGTCTATTAATTTCTCTTTTGGGTCTCGAGCTAAAAAGTTTGGGCGCCACTGACCTAGTGGAAAACAGTGAGGCTTAAGAATCCCCAGGGAACAGTTTAACAGGGGTCACCATAAAAGGGGGGCAGGGTGAGCGCAGCCTGCATTATTTTTAGGCCGTGTAGCAGCGGGCTGAAGGCTGAATTGTGTGCATTCACTTTTGTAGACCAGTGGTTCTCAAACTTTTATCATTTCTTTCAAAGACCCCCGTAACTTTGAGAGTCCGTGCAAACGGAACCAAATGGTCCCATTTGCACGTGTTAGTTAGACCTATAACTTGAGTTAGACCTGTAATTAAGGGTCCATTTGGAGCCACGAAGGTCCCTGGATCCCCACTTTGAGAGGCACTGTTGTAGACTATCATAAGTGTAGGTCATCACACAGGCATGAGCTTGTATATCTGCAATTTTTCACTGGTTAAAGCATTCAATACTTATAGGCCTAAATAAATCTCTCTCTCTCTCTCTGCCTCTCTCTCTCTCTCTCTCTCTCTCTCTCTCTCTCTCTCTCTCTCTCTCTCTCTCTCTCTCTCTCTCTGTCTCTCTCTCTCTCTCTTTCTGTGTAGACCACATCAGGGGAGGACGTCAGGGACTTTGCCAAGGTGCTGAAGAACAAGTTCAGGACCAAGCGATACTTTGCCAAACACCCTCGCATGGGCTACCTGCCCGTCCAGACCATCCTGGAGGGGGACAACATGGAGACGTGAGACACACGCACGCACGCGCGCGCGCGCGCACTCACTCACTCACTCACTCACTCACTCACTCACTCACTCACTCACTCACTCACTCACTCACACACACACACACACACACACACACACACACACACACTCACTCACTCACTCACTCACTCACTCACTCACTCACTCACTCACTCACTCACTCACTCACTCACTCACTCACTCACTCACTCACTCACTCACTCACTCACTCACTCACTCACACACAAATATTCGAATATCAAAGTCACTATTTGACGTTGTTCACCGAAGTCAAATATTAGTTTTTTCTTTTTTTTTTCTTTTCTTTTTTGGGCAATGCCCCTGGTGGATGAATTTGTTAATGCTCTGTACCAGGGGTTCTCAAACCTAAACCCCAAATAAACATATTTGAACTGGGGACACCCACCCTGACAAGCACTTGGAATTGTAGGTATTACATTTAATGTGACTCATTTAATTGTGAAAATAGCCGATCTAAATGCTCACAACACCTCGCAACGCGAGGCATTGTGAGCATGTAGATCGGCTATTTTCACAATGTTCGCCTCTTGCTTAATTAACCTAATTAACCTGCTTGGTGCCATCAATTAAATGTCTTTGAAAGTCCAAGTTGCCATGGTTTCCATAGACTTCCATGTAATTCATAGTGCACGGATCGTGCACGCCCATGCCTAGATCATGCACCACGTGTGTGGAGGCTGTTCACAGCTTTCAAACAAAAAAATCCGCTTGGAAATCCGTTCAGGCATTCATGATTAAGCAGCCATTATGTTTTCTTCAGATGTAAACAAACATGGCTGCCATGTTTGAAAGAATGGGTTGGTATGGCGGTTAAACATGCAAATTCGCGATCGCGATCATGCCTAACACATTTTTTGGGGTCCAATTCTTTTTTAATCAAATACTTTGAGGTCGAATAATTAGAATACTAAAAATCACTATTCGTGAATGCCCTAACACACCCACACACACACACACACACACACACACACACACACACACACACACACACACACACACACACACACACACACACACACACACACACACACTCGCACACTCACACGCGTGCACAGTCACACACAGGCACACACACAGGCACACAACGACACACAAATGGAGCCGAGCCACCTGCCTCCACACACACATGCACACGCACAAATGAGGTTTTACTGCTAACTGTGACGCTTTGTCTGCACGTGCACACACACACACACACACACACACACACACACACACACACACACACACACACACACACACACGTGAACTAAACCTCTTTTACACACATTAATGAGCAATCACCCATGGGTGTTTTTCATGTCAGGTGTGTGTGTGCGTGTGTGTGTGTGTGTGTGTGTGTGTGTGTGTGTGTGTGTGTGTGTGTGTGTCAGCTAATGGAGCGAGCTAGCTTGTCCTTGTTTGACCCTCTTTTGCAGGTACGCTGCCTACCCAACCTGTAATTATTGGGTCTTTGCACACTGACAGACATGCACACTGTGAGAAATGCACAATTGAGCTAATTCCATGAACACGTGCGGTCGCGCGCGCACACACCTTTCTGCTGTGTCCCAACACGGCGACGGCTGTGTGGCTATTGCAGGCTGAGGGCCCCCAAATAATTGGCAAAGATTTTAACTATTGTATCATATCGTCGCTAGGGCTGTCACAATTGTTACATAATCATCTAATGGCAATTATTTGACATAATCGTCATACAAGTTTCCATGTTGAAAAATGCTCATATATTTTCAAACATTTAAAAAATATAGTGGAAATAGCCGATCTACAAGCTCACATCTTGTAGATCTGCTATTTCCACTATCAATGTTATTGTTTAAGTATAAAGTTGTCAATTCTTTTTTAAGTATAAAGTTGTCAAATATGTCAGACTTTTCTTTGTATATTTAGGTTATGTGTCATATCTGCCATGTGCAACTTCAAAGCCTACAAGCCAAACAGAAATGTAATTGTCAACGACAAAAAGCACAATTAAATCGTTAATCGCAATTATTCAAGTGACAATTAATCGTCATGTAAATTTTAATGTCACAATCACGACAGTCGCTGTATTATCTCCGTAGGCTTGGTGTGTCTGTGTCTGTGTGTGTGTGAGCGTACGCGTGCGTAAGATGACACATCTTTTGCTGCATCGTCTCGTGTCGCCTCGTTTTCACACTACGTCTCCCATCGTGCTTTGCTGCGTTGTCTTCCTTGCCCACTTCCTGTATCACCGAAACCATCTCAACATTTTTTTGTCTTGCAGTCCTGTCACACTGATCAACTTCTGGCCCGTAGACCATGCGTGAGTACCTGGCTCACACGCGCACACACGCGCGCACAACACACACACACACACACACACACACACACACACACACACACACACACACACACACACACACACACACACACACATGCATGTATTACTATATTCCTGAGAATTACAGGTGATTTTATGGATGCCATTTGTACAGTTTACAATTTTGTACAACCCTAAAGCCTAAAATAGGCCTAAAATTGTGTTCACAACGCATCGCAGAGTGACTCCGACTCACAGCTAAGTATGAATCAGATTTAAAACTAACCCTGACTTATGCTCTTTAACACATCTAGTGCCTCTTAATCTGAAGGTTGCTTGGTGCCTCGGCGCCACGCAGTTTCCTCCATAGGCCGCCGCTATTATTTTGAAGGGCTGGAAGGGGGTTGTTTTTGTTTTTTTGGATTATCACTTGACGGCAACGATTACGTCATCTAGTCACATGACAGTGTGGGACAAGAAGAGGAAAGATGGCTGCGCCCTGCCTTGTGCCTTGTTTACATTTAGATCTGCTGCAAAATGTCTCAAAATGGCTATTTTGTTTAAATGAAGTTTCTTTATGGGCCTCTCCATTGACTTAACATTGAGGAGCTTCACTTCGCGTGCACGCCCAACGTGCGTTGTAAACAAATCGCCGACATTACCGATGCGGGCGGGACCGGAGCGACGTACAGTAAGTAATCATATCTTTACTGTATATACAGTAAGATTCACAGTCCTCACCGTCAACGGCGCCATGGTATTAACCCTTTCAATGACGGTGAGGACTGTCAACGGCGGCTAAAAAGTTAAGTGCCTAAATCAGGGGTCTTCAAAGTTTTCAGGCCAAGGACCCCTTAGCAGAGAGAGAGATGAAGCAGGAACCCCCACAACCTTTTCATAGATTCCATATAGTTTCATTGTTTGACAGCACAATTGTCAGTGTATTTTGGATTCATGTCAATTTGTGTTTTCAGATATTTAACCACTTACTTGACCTTTCACTCTGTACTCAGTCTGCTCTTTTTCCCCCTCTACACCAAAGCTCTTTGCCGAAAATAGCCGATCTACAAGCTCATAACGCCTCGCAGCGCGAGGCGTTGTGAGCTTTTAGATCTGCTGTTTTTGGCTAAAGTTCTCAGAATATGGACACTAGGGTTCAAGTGGTTAATACCAGTAAGACTCCCTAATCGGGTCGCTTATCTCCACAAATAGGGCAAAAATTTGTTTTTCCTAAATCTTCCTGATCCATGTTGATGACATGAGTGTAGACATGCTGTGTAGTGATTTTCGTGATTTTAGGGCAAAATCTGTAGGAGTTACGGCATTTTATGTGAGCTGCAGTGGAGGGGGTCCTCCACTGGGGGCGCCACCACTTTTGCATCCGTTCTGGAGCACCAGGAGTGGGTGGTCCCCAGGAATTCCCCGTGAGCAGCCCCGTTGGGGTGGTCATTTGGTCATTTTTGCACATTTGGTCATTTTTTACACCTGGGGGTCCCCCAGGGTCCTGGGGGTCCCTGGAGCTCCGGGGGTCCTTGGAGGTTGTAGTTTGACAGGTAAGGAGTGTGTGTGCAAAATGTCGCATGGATGGGGGCAACGGTTGTGCAGATAGGAGCAGGGCAAAATTAGACCTGGGGGTCCCCCAGGGACCTGGGGGTCCCTGGAGCTGCGGGGGTCCTTGGAGGTAGTAGTTTGGCAGGTCAGGAGTGTGTGTGCAAGATTTGGCGTGGATGGGGGCAACGGTTGTGGAGATATGAGCAGGGCAAAAGTGTGACGTGTGACTGACGGACTGACTGGCGCACGGACAGCCGGTGGATCACTCAAAGATTTGGAGGACCCCCTGTAGTAACTCTGAGGACCCCCTGTTGAAGACCCAGCCTAAATGTATCTAACCGTAAACTGAATCTTGAGGTTAGGAAAAATTATCCTAACAATGTCTACTATTCTGAACTTCTTGAAATATTTGGCCCTCACAAATATAGTAATACAAGTGTACACACACACACACACAGACACACACACACACACACACACACACACACACACACACACACACACACACACACACTCATGTGATTGTTGCTGCTCTCATCATGTGACCATTGTGTGTGTGTGTGAGGGAGAGGCAGTTTGTGTTGCTTACTGCTAGTCAATCCAACACACAGCGCACGTGTTCCCACTAGGGATTTTTAACCTGTTTCTTGCCTTTACGCGAGCGTGCTTCGTTGTGTGCGCTGGGCTGTTTGCAGGTTTATTGGTTCGGGTTTTATTCAAACGTGCCGCGTTGTGAGCTTTTTGTTCTAGTTTTTATTTGTTGACGAAATTGTAAAAAAAATATTTAGTCTTAGTAAATTAGTAATTTAGTATTAGTCATGTTTTTTTTTTTTAAGATTTGTTTTTGGGCTTTTTATGCCTTTATTTGATAGGATAGTAGACTGACAGGAAATGGGGAGAGAGATGGGGAATGACGTGCGGCAAAGGTTGTCCGGATCGGGAATTGAACCGGCGACGACAGCAGGCATCATAGCCTAGTATTTGGTATGTGCCTTGACCACTAGGCCAGCGGGCGCCCCCATTAGTCATGGTTTTTATTTCGTTTTTACAGTCACAGTTGTAGTCGACAAAATCGACACTGCAGTGTACCAGAGTGTTTGTGCGGAGAACTTTTCATGAAATGCCTCCTGTCTGCTTTGTGCCCTCTCCATAGTTCACAGCTCCACAGTGTTTCAGTGTGTGTGTGTGTGTGTGTGTGTGCCTTTGTATCCAAGTGTTGCTATCAATATGAGGCAATGTTGGTCAGTTTTAACTCAGTCTGTGCCATATTTAAAGTGGGACCTCTTATATTGCCGTTTCGCCAACAAAGGGTAAATGTAAACAAACATGGCTGCCATGTTTGAAAGATGTGGTTGGTATGGGGGTTAAACATGCAATTTCGCGATCGCGATCATGCCTAGTACATTGTTGGAGGTCCAAACATTTTTTTTTTCATTTTTTTTTTTAATTATTTATTTAAAAAAGACGTCCAGAAGACGTCTGGCAGGGAGGTCCATAGTTAAAAAGACGTTTTTATTATAGAAACGTCTTTTTTTGGCAGGGTATGAGTTAATTAATGCTCTCCATCTCTATCTCTCTCTCTGCCTGTCTGTCTGTCTGTCTCTCTCTCTCTCTCTCTGTCTCTCTCTCTCTCTCCCTCCCTGTCTCTCTGTGTCTTGCCGTGCATTTCTTTCCACCCAGGCCTGGCTCGTCTCCACAGCTCTCTCATGACGACACACACACCAGGATTGAACACTACGCAAGCCGGTAAGCTTTCCCCGACGAAGTGCCGTCAAATAATAACGGGTGTTTTCCGAGTAACATACGGCTTTGTATTTTTGGGTCCGTACGACACTGTAGTAGTTGTGTTTTTTTTTTTTTATTATTATTTTTTTACAGACAGTAATGGTGTACGTACTTTGGCTTCACCGTTCCCATACTAATGCAAAATAGTAGATGTACAAGCTCGCAGCGCGTCACTTCATGCCACGCTGCGAGCTTGTATGTCTGCTATTTTTTGAGAACCACGGTTCTAAACCGCTGTTCTAAATCCTACGAGTTTTCTGAAAAACGTATGGCTGCTCAAGTGTGTTGGAAATGATCAGTGCATGGATGCTCGTGACGAGACATTTACATTCTTAAGCATTTAGCCGCCTCGCTTAAGCCCAAATGTTATCGCTTTGGTTAAAGAGCTTTCTGCTTAAATGCTTAAAGTTTAATGTCTTGTTATGTAATTATCTTGTAACCTCAATAATTCCTCTCGAGGCCAATATTTCTGCAGAACTCTGGCATATTGAAGTAAGTTGAACCAAACGTTAAGCCAATTTTGTTCAGATTTTTAAAACAAATAATCATTAGATGTATATGTGCCACTGCCAATGTGATCCTTCCAAATGACAGTTGAAATATAGCCGACAGTATTTTTCTTTTATATATATATATTATTTTCTGAGTCTTTTCTTTTTCGTTTCTCCCTCTAGCTTAGCGCAACGGTTCCCAAACAATTAGGATTTCGAATATTTATTTTTAGGTATTTTTCAGGTCTTAACACCTTGAGAGCGTCTCGGAGTTTAACCCACATTATTGTGTATCATTATTTTATGCTTTAACTATTGAAAAATAGCAGATCTAAAAGCTTGTATATCTACTATTTTTGAAAAATTGTGAAAATTATAATTTTGACCCGAAGTGTCTTTTGAATCCTTCTAAGGTTTTTTGAAAAACCGATGTTTCTATGTCAGCAATCTGGCTAGCCATCGTCAAAGAAAAGGTCCTTTTCACTTAAATGGAGCTCAGTTAGTCTGTTCCTGAGAGACTACTATGTCAGTGGTTCTCAAACTTTTTCATGTGAAGGACCCCCAAAATTATATTTATTTTGCCACGGACCCCCATCTCAAAATATTTAGTTCCAGGGACCACCCTGAAGCAAAGTTTAAGTTACAAACGTAAAATACATATATTCGAAGATTTGCACACATTTTCACGACTTTTTCCAAAAATAGCAGATCTACAAGCTCGCAGCGCGTGCTGTGAGCTTGTATATCTGCTATTTTTCACCGGTTAAAGCATTCAATAATTCTAGGCCTAAATGCGTTAAAGTACCATTCCAGATTTGAACTGCAGTTTAACTGAGCAACGAGTAAAGAAATCCCGCAGGAGAGAACAAGAAGCAGTCTTATTCCAATACATTCGCTCCCGTATTAATGCGTCAGCCAGCAGCCTTGGGATTCCTCTGTGTAATCCCCCATGAGGTCTGACCCACAAGCCGGACGCTTGAGACCCAAGACTTTTTTTGTTTACCACTAGTGTTTTACTGTTGTCGTAGCAACACTCTCTCTCACACACACACACGCACACGCAGGCTTATCCGCACAATGACTTGCACACACAATGACTTGGCGATTGCCCCTAGAGTCCCTGAGTTCAGCTCCGTTTACAGTACATGTAGATCCATTGGATCCTAGATATGATCTGGTACAATGGTCCCCAAACTTTTTTAGCCCGTGAACCCAAAAGAGAAATTAGACATTCGCCCCGGGGAACTAGAGAAAATAGTTTCACCACTACTTAATTTGTATTATATTTCATTTATGGAATTTCTTAGATGTGTTTGTTTTTTTGAACATTTATAACATTCATATTTTTTAATTTATTTCTAAAAACAAAATGATATATATTCAAAAGATTTTCCATCTTTTGAAGAAAATTGGGTTGTGACCCATAAAAATTGGTTTGTGAGCCTACAAATGGGTCTTTGTGAGCCTACAAATGGGTCACGGGCCACTGTTTCGGAAACGGTGTGTTTAGAGCGGTGTGTTAGGGTGACAAAACCTCTTTTGCCGTGGCACGAAACCGCCATAGTCAAAAAGCTCACACGAACACCGACGTCCTGAGTGAGAGTAGTAGGCTTCTAATGTTAGAATGGTCGTTGGTTTAAAGCAAATTAACTTGTCTCTGGCTACGAGAGCAGTGTGTTGTTATCGAACGTGCGGTCTCTCCACTCTGACCTCATGTCTGTAGAAGAAAAAGAGAGAGAGAGAAATTCTATTGTCAAACAATCTATTGTTTTCAGCAGTGGGCTGGTTGACTTCCTTCCAGGCCTTTTGGGACTTGACTGACCGCTCTGCTCTGCTCTGTTTCTCCCCCTCCCCTCCCCCTCCGCAGGCTAGCCGAAATGGAGAACCGTAATGGCTCTTATCTGAATGACAGTATCTCACCCAATGAGAGCATGTGAGAACCGCTTTTTCCCCCCTCCCACGTTTAATTTGTTCATTTTGTTCATTTGTTTGGTTTCACACCACCTGCCTACTGTACTCACCGATTGGGCCTGCCCAGACCCATTGATAGAGAGAGTTATGACACTTATGTCGACTCCCATTGTAAGCGTGGAAAGCATAGTGGAAAGCTAGCTTAGCCTAGCTTACTGGAGCCTGTTCTCATTCTTAGCGAGCCTTTTCTGCTCTTCAGCCCCGTCCGCCCCCATTATAACCGAGGCATTTTCACTCGCTGGTAAGTAGACTAAATCACGTCTTTTCCACCCTTTTTAACGCATTCACTGGCCTCTCCAAGGTAGACAACACTACTAAAAGGGTGAAAAAGACGTTATTTAGTCTACTTACCAGCGAGTGAAAATGCCTCGGTTAGAATGGGGGCGGACGGGGCTGAAGAGCAGCAGGGGCTCGCTAAGAATGAGAACAGGCTCCATGCGAAAACACTTCCGGTCTGCGGCGAGATCAAAGCGCGTCGCCACTCTGCTTACACTGCTCTGGGCCTGCCGTGTGAATTGGCACCGCCTCCTCCCACAGTTACCTTATCGATAGGCTCAATGCACAGCTGCCATACTGTAAAAGAAATTAGGTCCCTTCCTTCACAGGTGTTACCAATGATACCAATGAAGGCTCTGTTCCGTTCTGGTCAAACCATAGACAAAAAACAAATGGACAGAGCCACGCTGCCACAACCGTAAATGAAGCCTAATTGCAAATCCACCATCTTTCTATATCCGCTCCAGAAATGAAGCCGGAAATTTATGCTATTGGCTGTGAGGGTGGGTCTTCACTCTGTATAGCCAGTACAATATAATATAAACCTAGAAACATAGCCTACTTTATCATTAATTTAGATATTAATGTGACCATGATTTACTAAACACACTTCATTTAGATTTCAAAAAGACTTTAAACCAGCGATTGAAAACATAAAGTGTTAATGAAAAGGTTTACTAAGATAATAAAATCAAGTTCACCAAATCCTCATAGATAAACATTGAGCTGACATTTTTTTGGTACCAGTAGAAGGTGAAATAGCGACTGGGCCATTCATTAGAACAGCAGCTTCAACTTGCCGCTTGGGTCAAACAGAGTCAGGGTGCTGATATTGTGCATGTTGGCTCACTGGAAACACTCTGCTACACCAGTGGGTCTCAAAGTGTGGGTCAGGCACCCTCCTGGTTCTTTGAGGGGGTTTCAAATGGCCCACTCATGGGTCCATTTGGTTCCATTTGTACACTCTCAGGATTATCTGGGTCCTTGAAATTAACACATTTGAGAACCACTGTGCTACATGCAATGGAACAGAGCCTTCGTCAGTATCATTCGTAACACCTGTGCAGGAAGTAAGTAATGCCCAGATATGGCTGTTGTGCATATTGCCTCTTCCTACTGGCTGAGTTGCTAACTCGGTAGCGGAGGGGTTGTCTTTCACATGCAGACGCTATTCTGGAAAATTCCCCCTCTCAGGTTTAAGCCGTCTTCTATCATTGTATTCCCTTTGCAAATCCCCATGGATATTACGAGTTGTAACAGTGTCCAGTATTACACTGCAATATCAGTGCTGACATTATCGGTATCTGAGTCGTTGTAACGGGATATATATCCCCATCATATATATATATCATATATATATGATGGAGACAAGCGGAAACTCAAATTGGGAGTTTGTTGAGTGAAAGAATATTGATATTCGGACTCCTCTTTGGCTTTTCCACTACAATAAGTGACATAGAGTTTAATACAATTAGTGAAAAGGTATTATTTTTAACATCTACTTCAGTGCTATTCCGTTTCTACTTTCCCTTATGTGCATCAGTGGTTCTCAACCAGTGGGTCGGGACCCCCAGTGAGGTCCCCAAATTATTTTGGGGGGTCCCCAGATGATCAACATAATGTGAAACATTGTTTTCTCCCTCAACATAACGTTTAAGTGTATAGAGGGTATCTGCACATTTCTAAAGTGACAATTGTAGGACTTTTTAATACCTCTAAAATGACAAATTAAACATTGGCCAAAATGGCAAATATTAGAGGCACAAATTGTGAAAATAGCCGATCTTGCGAGGCGTTGTGAGCATGCAGATCTGCTATTTTCACAATAGAACCGCGTTATACAAAATGTAATGCCTCAACTCTTAGTGCTTGTAAGGGTGGGGGGTCCCCAGTTAAAATATGCTTATTTTAGGGGTCGCGGCCTGAAAAGGTTGAGAACAACTGATGTACATGGTAGCAAGGTGTCGTTGTGTGACATACTGTACAGACAGTGTATTCTTTAACATTTCAAGGCCAACATCGGTAAAGACGCTGCAGCATTCCGTTCATGCATGGTCTTTGTCCCGTGTTTATTATTTGCTTCCTTTGTACCTTGTTTCTTTCCTTTTACATATTCATGATGCAGAACAGAGAGAGAGAGAGAGAGAATCTCAGACACACGGATATCGCAAATCTCAATCTAAATATTGACATACTGTATATAATTCCGATCTAATATCAATTTGCTCGGGCATTACTCTTCTCCATTTCGCTAACCGTCTGCTTTGGATTTGGGAGATGTTAAATGTGCTGCTGTTGTCTAGATAGGAACCTCCCCACCCCATTTAATTTAATTTTTTTTGTCCAATACTTGAAGTCTTCTTCTTCACTCCCTGCCTTGTAGTTTGAGCACGGAAAGCGTGTTGCTTCGCACTGTGTTCCCAGCTTGTGGTTCTGCTACTTTTGATGCTTTTGTGTGACGCTGGAGTGTGATCAAGTAGGGAAAAACACATACAAAAAAATAAATAAATAGAAAATATGGATTTTCTGCTCAACAGCGAAGATATACATATACTGTAGATGCAGGAGAAGAACCATGTTCTGTAACATAAGTCAGTGTTACTCAAATGGGGCTACGTGTACCCCTAGGGGTACGCAGAGGTACTACAGGGGGTACTTGAGAGAAAATGGCAACATTTATTTTACTGTTATGTTTATTGATGACAATGCTACTCTGTAAAGCTTTAAACCAAATGAAGTAAGAATTTTGACGAGCACAACTGTTACTGAAGAGAAAACAATTGGCTACTTGGCATACTTTTATTTTCAACATATTGACATCAAAACAGGACTTTTGATATCCGTATTGTCTAATCAAAAGGTTGTTGTCGACTAAAGGGGGTACTTGGATTCAGCAATTAGGAAAAGGGGGGTACTGAAGCCCAAAAAGTTTGAGAAGCAGTGACATAAATTGACCCGGACAACATTTCATGCTGCATGAAAGTAACTACGGAAAGTACAAACGGGGGCAAGTAAAGTTTCAGTGAACTATCTGCTATTGGGGGGGTGAGGGGTGGAATTTGCTTGCAGTCTGCTGCTATACTGACCCAAAAACTCTTTAAAGGAGCAGTTCACCCCCAAAATGACTTTTTTTCTATTGATTAGTCATGCCATGGAGACTAGTGTTCAATAATATTTTTTGTTTTTTGTCACATTCCTAAGACAAAAAATTGATTCAAGTAAATTTACCCCCATTAATTCCGGATGGGGACCCGTTTCGAAACGGGTCCCCATCCGGAACGAATGGGGGTAAATTTATTGTTATCACATTTTTGTATTTGCGACAAAAAACTAAAACTATTATTGAACTCTAGTCTCCATGGCATGACTAATCAATAGAAAAAAAGTCATTTTGGGGGTGAACTACTCCTTTAAGGTTTGGACCTGAAAGTGAAGCAGATGACACAGCGTGCCCGCTGGCTTTTTCTGTCCCCTTATTCGCTGCCAAGGTCTCATGTTTACATGTTTTGACCGGTATTGCATCCGTCTCTGTCAGGGTCGAAACCTCAAACCTTCAAAATTGCTACTTTTCTGGATTCAAATTAAAAAGTACTAGACAAGCTCAAAACGCCTGTGAATCTGCTACTTTTGATGCGTTTCGTGAGACGCTGTAGTGGGATAAAGATTAGGCCTGTCACAATTATTACATAATAATCGTCTAATCGCGATTATTTGACATAATCGCGATTATTTTGTCATAATCGTCATAATCGTTTCAGTATTGAAAAATGATGATATAGTTTCAAATTAAAAAAGTTGTGGAAATAGCCGACCTACAAGTAGATCTGCTATTTCCACTACCAATGTTCTTTTTTAAGAGAATAAAGTTGTCAAATATGTCAGTCTTCTTTCAGTATATTTAGGTTATGTGTCATATCTGCCATGTGCAACCATAAAGCCTACGAACCAAGCAGATATGTCATTGTCAACGACAAAAGTACAATTAAATCGTTAATCGTAATTATTTCAGTGAAAATGTATCGTCCCGTAAAATGTCGTAATCGTCACAGCCCTAGATCAAGCAGGGCATTAATTTGCGAAAAGATCGAAAAAACGGTAAAACCCTGGCAGGATGGATCGTATGAACACATTCTGCCCTTAGCCTCTCACGTTGCTTCCAGCGCGACTGGAATAGACTAACGGACAGTGATGCCATGGTCACTGTGTGATGCCATTCCCACCGTGGCATTAGCTAGAGTAGAGGCTGGCAGCTATAAAAAATCTGTTTTTCTGGCATAATCGTTGCCGTCCGGTCCGAAACTTCTCTGAAAACCATTGGGCGAATAAGCGGACGTGAAGCCTCCTTCCCCAATTTTTTTTTTGTCGTGCAGATTTATCCTAATATAAATCAACATAGTCCAAGCCTATATAATTTAGCTTGCTGCTTAGCAGAAATGGAATTGAAAAAGAAAATATATATATATTTTAAAATATATTTTCGAGAACGGAAACGACAAATAGATGACAGGTTCCTGCCTCGGATTTTGGGAGGTGTAATTCCAGACTATATATACGTATAGCATTCAGAGATTGTGTAATAGTTGACTGGCTACGCGAGACTACTTGCAACGCAACAATGACATCACATTTCTGAGTGTGGGAACGAGAAAAATTTGTAAAGACGTGAGTAGTAAGCATTACTCAGATGTTAGCAGATCTACCAGCTCACAACCTATCTCACTGCGACGTATTGTGCGCTTGTAGATCGGCTCTTTTCAGCATGCAACCAATTGTAAAATCAGCCGTCACGACACCATCAAGGCCCGCCAAAATAGTGGTGGTATAGTCGTCAAAATCAACTATACATTACTAAAATCCCATGATATTTAGTTGACTAAAACTAGACTAAACATTTCCACAGTTATGGTTGCCGCTCTGATAAATCGGTCTATATCAAGTCTTTCCTAAACGTTTGAGATCAAGACCCAAAAGAGGAATTAGGCGTTTGCCCGGGACCAAACTAGTGAAAAGATCAGATGTACAAGCTCACAACGCGTCACTTCGCGAGCTTGTAGATCGGCTATTTTCACTACATCTTATACATTTGTTTTCTAATTTATGGAATTTCTTAGATCTTAGATCTTGGATTTTATTTATCAATGAAATTACTTACCAATTCATCTTTTAATTCATGAAAATCTTAGCTTTCTGTTTTTTTTTTCTTCTTTTTTTAATGTTTTGAAATAATGATAATAAATAAAATAGGGACCCATAAAAATGTGCGACCCAGTGTTTGGGAACCAATGATAGGAATGTTAAACATGCCAGGAGAGTACCAAGTCAACTCGTAATAACTGACTAACTCCTCTTTTTCTTTATCTATATCCTTGCTGTTTTTGTGTTTTTTTTCCCCTCTAAATGAACACAATACTTGCATCACACAAAAGCATGACAAGCAGCTGATCCACAAGCCTGTAGCGTCGCACAAAAGCATCAAAAGTAGCAGATCCACAAGCTCGCTTTGAGCTTGTAGATCTGCTACTTCTGCAGTTTTTGGACATATAAGGTTTCCACATGACAGAGACAGGGCACAGCAGGGTATGAGTGACATTCCTTTGCATAGTCTATCAACAATAGATCCCAATGTCTAGGGCTGTCACAATTATTACATAATCGTCTAATCGTGATTATTTGACATAATCGTGATTATTTTTCATAATCGTCATAATCGTTTCCATGTTGAAAATGTATCATATAAGTAAAAAATAGTGGAAATAGCAGATCTACAAGCTCACAACGCGTCGCATCGCGACGCGTTGTGAGCTTGTAGATCGGCTATTTCCACTATCGATGTTCTTTTTTAAGTATAAAGTTGTCAAATATGTCAGTAATTTCTTTGTATATTTAGGTTATGTCATATCTACCATGTGCAACTTCAAAGCCTAAAAGCCAAACAGAAATGTAATTGTGAACGACTAAAACACAATTAAATCGTAATTTAATCGCAATTATTTGAGTGACAATTAATCGTCATGTAAAATGTCATAATCACAAAATGGTACACAGAATAATGGTCTCCGTACGTGAGTGCGTTGACTGACTGCCCTTCTCCATTGGGATTGGGAAGGATAGGCTCACGCAGGTCTCCTAAACAAGTGGTTCTCAAAGTGGTGGTGGACCCTTAGGCGTTCCATAAGGCGATTCCATGGGTTCAGAATCGGAAAAAAACGTTGTCACATTAGAGGTTTACAGGCTCCAAAATGATTGTTTGAAACCAAGTCGGCTAGTCTCGGTCTCCCATTGGTTTTGTCGTTGTGCGCGCGTGTGCTGGACGTTCGTTCGTCAGGTTATTCTCTCTCTTCCTCTGTTGTCTTTTTTTTAGAACAGCGCCCTCTGTCGTGGCATTGGGGAAATACTTTCCCCACCCATATTTAGCTTCTGACATCTCTTCTGTGTGTGTGTGCGTTTTCTCCATGTTGTGTGTGGTGTTATTTCATTTTGTGTACACATGCATGTACTGTGTATTAATCTGTGTGTGTGTGTATTACTATACTTGGCGATTCGTACTCCACTTTTAGAGCAGAATTCCTTTCGGTTCGGTTCGGCGAGTCACAAAATCTCGGTGGCACTCCCCACACCGCCGAACCTCTGAATGACGTCATGTAGTTTGGACAGAGCCGAACCGAAATAAATTCGACTCTAAAAGTGGAGCATGAATCGGCACTTAGACATGATTTATGCTTTGTTGCATACCAGTGTCAGGTGCTGGGAAAATAACCGCCTTCACAAGTATTGTAACATAAAAGTGTGTGTAAATGTTGACATCCTGACAAGTATAGTAACACAAACGTGTGTGCACGTGCGTGTGTGTGTGTGTGTGTGTGTTGCAGTGACGACGAGCACATGTTGATCCAGCACTACTGCCAGTCTCTGAACCAGGGCTCTCCTCTCAGCCAGCCCAGAAGCCCCGCCCAGATCCTGGTCTCCATGGAGACGGAGGAGAAGGGCGAGCTGGAGCGGGTCCTCAACGACCTGGAGCAGGAGAACAGGTGAGAACCGTTTATTACCTTAAACGCATTGTTTACAACTTCACCCTAGCGTGGATGGTAATACATCATTTAGAGATGTCTCTTTGGGTTCAGATCATTCGTTTAGTTCAGTAAACACACAATAGCCTACTGTTTCAGTTATTTATACATTGCTTTTAAGACTACCTTTTAGACTCGATTCTACTTTTTGTTATTTGGTTAGTTCTATTTAACCCGATTAATAGCCGATCTACAAGCACACAACGCCTCGCATTGCGAGGCGTTGTGTGCTTGTAGATCTGCTATTTTCACTACTTGTGTGACACTTTTGTGTGATGAAGTAGGGCTTTTATTTTACCAAAAAACAGACACATTTGAAACTTGGAGATACAAGGTTTTTACCTGACAGCGACGATATTCATAATTCTCACTCCCAGCACCTTATTTTTGTAGCATATTTTAGCGATTATGTTGCGAGGAAAACATTGAGATAATAGCCATGAAAATAACTTTGTTCTTCAAGTTTAAAATGACACTAAATATTCTTTCAAGTGTCCAAACAAATTCCAAATATTATCAAATGATCTCGCGGCACCCCTGGACTGCCATCACGGCACCCCAGGGTGCCCCGTCACCCACTTCTTTGAAAACCCCTGTTCTGGACTAAACCTCCCCCTCCCCCTCCCCGCCCCCCCGTGCAGAAAGCTGCAGTCGGAGTACGACCGACTGAAGAAGGCCCACGACAGGAAGGGCCTGTCCCCGCTGCCCTCCCCGCCGGAGATGCTCCCCGTGTCGCCGCAGAGCCCGCGCGACGCCGAGCTCATCGCCGAGGCCAAGCTGCTGCGGCAGCACAAGGGCCGGCTGGAGGCGCGCATGCAGATCCTGGAGGACCACAACAAGCAGCTGGAGTCCCAGCTGCACCGGCTCAGGCAGCTGCTGGAGCAGGTGAGGCCAGGGGGAACATGAACATGAACATTTCATCTCACCATTATCGTGACCAAAGAAATCGTGATTTACGATATTATCGTGATAATCAACATATCCCCAACATCCATTACCCTGGGGCGGAACATTTGCCCAAAAAATAGCAGATCTACAAGCTCATCTATCAGCTATTTTTTACCTGTACCTGTTACCAGTTATAGAGGGTTTAAATGGTACCGGATATGCAGCTCGTCGAATAAAAGGTGAATTGATCCCAGTGCATGACTGAGGACTATATCTCGATAAATTAAAATTCCACGATACGATTATCGTGAGTTGTTTTTCATCACGATTAACGATAATATCGCTTATCGTCCCATCCCTACTGGGCCGGTTCTAGCCCGTAGTCCTGGGGGGGGGGTGGGGGGGGTGGGGGGGGAGAAGGAACAGAAGGTGGGCGATCTTCCCGGCCGCACGGCAAAGCCACACGGTCGAAAAACTACCGTAAATTAGGGACTCAAAACCCCCAAAACGCATAAGAAACTATACATTTTGGCACATTTATACCTATAACACACAATATAGACACAAACACAACAGGTCATAGGTCAGGCTACTGCATCACACTAACTGTAACGTGGTTGTAACAATTCATACCATAATGCCCCAAAAAGTGAAATTATAAAATAAAACACTTTTTTTTTCTAAATTTGGGTGGCACCAGATCATGGTTCCCACCCTCATAGAGTTGTGGCTGTGGGTGTCACGGTATACGCACGCTGAAGCAGGTTGTTGTACACGCAAGCTAAACCACCCACCCACACACACACACAGTTTCATGGAAACACTTGAAGCAGCGTCATGTGTAAAGCACAGTGGGCAGCGCCACGCGTCACACGCATGTAAGAAGCGGGATCAAATCCAGAAGCGGTGGGCGGGCTTGGAACACGGACCCTGCTGATCCTCCAGATGGTTTCTGCAGCAGAGAGTGGGAGCTCAACACGAAAACATAAACTATTTACCGTCAAATACTTGTGTATATGTTGACGTCGTCACGAGTATCATAACACAAACATGTGTCCACATGTGTCCATTTTTTTTTCTTCTTCTTTTTTTTTTAATATGTTTATAAAAGGGACAACACAAAAAAATCAAGTATAAATACATGAAACCGTTGCCTTGCATATAGGATTTGTAGCCATGGCTAATTTTCAACCCCAGTCCCTGGTTAGGCCTTTCTATACAAATATCTACCTAAAATTCTATTACAAAGTATACAAAAATCTACCTAAAAATTCTATTACAAAAGTACATGCATGAAGCTCCAATCTAAAAGCACAAAATTCCCAAATTTCAGTCAGAGAGCAGTGAACATTAATATTCTAAAGTGCGCCTACGCATGTTCACAGCTTTGGTTTAATTTTAACCAATATTTAACCTTTTCATTTTTTTATTTCAGTTGCTTGGGCATTCCACAAGTGTATCCCTTTTACTGAATAGGATGACTGACCAAAAGTGGTGCTGTGCATTGCTGCCTTGTGGTCGCCATTTGCTGATCCCCTTGTGATTCTACTAGTACAGTACCTGTCTCTTTCACCTGAGGACAGAGTGCAGTTGGGGCAAGATCATTAACACATTTAAAGATTAGTTTGAAACGGTCAAAACTAAGCATGTTGTATTTTCGAAGAATTATGCAATGGTGCCATCCAGGGCAGGAGTTTCATGGAGGCCATGAAGGCCATGGCCGCCGTTGCCCCTCAGTTTGGCCTTGTGCCCCTCAAACTAAAGGCATGACCTGAGGCCACAGTGGCCTTAATGCCTCAGCTGACTGTACCACTTTCTCCTCTGTCGCTTTCTTGTCAATATGTAGATAGTAGACACCGGTGTCTCTTTCTTGTCATGTAGACACCATTTTTTTTTTTTTTTTTTTTACTCCCCCGAGTCCCCATCTTAAAACCGATCCACTGACTTTGAATGGTGCGGGGCTGAGCATGTATAAGATTGTAAATATTTATCTATTTCATTTCATAATATAATGTATCTATTTCACTGCAGATTAGGCCCTTAACTCACCCACTGCATATGTCGAGTTTTACGAGCTATAGTTATGGGTCCACTCTGCTTATGACGAATATGACGAGCTATCAATTAGCTTTAATAACTATAAAACAAAAAAGTATGATCGCCGATTCGCCGTCCATAGCGCTCTGTGGACCCGCCCTATTCACAAAAAACGGATCTGGATGTTCCAGAACGGAAATGGGGGGGCGGGACAACGACGCCTGTATCCTGTCTGCCGAAATGTCATCCGGTTCAATGTTGTGCAACACCAGCGTGGCGCTCCGTCGGTTTAGCTTTGAGCGATGGAAGGCTGTAGTGCTTTCTTTGTTGCTTACCCTGCCTGGATCGTATTGTGAATGCAATCGGTGAACCATCGCGCAATGGATTCGCGCGCGCGCCCACGTTAAAGGTAGGCAAAATCCTGGCGGCGTGGACCATTACAAGGGTCTTAAAAATAGCGGTGGGTGAGTTAAATTCAACAAATTCTTTCAATGGACTAAAATCTTGTTTTATTTGATGGCCTTCCTGCCCTGGCATTTGGCCTGTGTGCCCTCAAAAAATAGACAACACCAAAGGCCCAGTGGCCTTGCCTCTAGAATGACGAAATTCCAGGCCTGCTGCCATCTCATTTGTTGTTTGTCCATTATTTTCAACTCTTGTAACTCTTGAGCGCTTACGACGTGGGACGCGTACGAAGCGCGTACGACCTGGAACCAAATCGGGTCCATTTGGTTCCAGGTTGTTAAATGAACAAAACGGCCCCCAGCTCTTAAAGGGGCACTCCACCGCTTTTCAACCTATGTTCATATAATTGGTCCTCACTCAAAAATAGCTTTTCCTTTTTTTTTTTTTTTTTTTTTCAGAGGAGGGCTGTGGGCAGGTCAGAAACCCATCGTCTTGTGACATCATCGATTGCCAATCCAGCTTATAGAAACGGCAGGCTTTTTATTACTGAAAAGTTGCAATTTTAAAGTGGAAGCCATTGTTCTCACGATAATAAAAATCTAAATATCTTTTTCAAAAATGTTGATAATTTTTTTTTTTTTTTTTTGTGTGAAAATGATGATGTCACAAGACGATGGATTCTGAACTTCCCACAGCTCTTCTAGGAGACTTGGACTGAGTAGAAAAAAAATTGTGATATTTTATCATGAACATTAGTGAGGAGTCTGAGGACCTATTATATGAAGACAGGTTGAAAAGTGGTGAACTACTCCTTTAACGAATTGCGTGGACGCTAATAATAGCCTGTCGGTGTTGTGGCGGCCAGGTCTTCATCATCATCACACACACACACACACACAACTTGATATTTTTTTGGACGCTGTTTTAACCTGCTGTGTTGTGTGTGTGCGCGTCACTCATATCTAATTAGTCTTTGTGTGTGTGTGTGTGTGTGTGTGTGTGTGTGTGTGTGTGCGTGTGCGTGTGCGTGTGCGTGTGTGCGCGCGTGTCAGACGGACTCCAAGGTGAACGGTACGGCCCTCTCATCTCCCTCCACCTCCTCCCAGAGGTCTGACACCTCCCTGCCGCTGCTGCGCGTGGCCGCCAGCCAGACCACAGACACCATGGGTGAGCTACGCGCACGCCACACACACACACGCACACACACACACACACACACACACACACACAGGGGCGTCACACGGGGCAGGAAAGTGGGACTGAGTTACTAGGGCCCAAGGTGGTGGAGGGGCCTTAATTATTTTATACTTTAGCTATTGAAAAATAGCAGATCTACAAGCTCACAGCGCGGCACCGAGTGCCGCGCTGCAAGCTTGTAGATCTGCTATTTTTTGAAAAGTCGTGAAAATGTGTGCAAATCTTCTTGGGGGTCCCTGGAACTAAATATTTTGAGATGGGGGTCCGTGGCCAAATACATACCATTTTGGGGGTCCTTCACATGAAAAGGTTTGAGAACCACTGCACATCGAAACATAGATTTTTCAAAAAAACCTTAGAAGGATTTGAAATATTCAAAGATTTTCATGATTTTTCAAAAATAGCAGATCTACAAGCTCGCAGCGCGGCACTCGGTGCCGCGCTGTGAGCTTGTATATCTGCTATTTTTCAATAGTTAAAGCACAGGGGCCCCACAGTGAATCCTTGTACCCGGGGCCCAGAATTTGGTGCGACACCCCTGCACACACGCACACACGCAGGCACACACACACACACACACACACACACACACACACACACACACACGCACGCACACACTCACTCGGACACATACACGTTTGTATTACTAATGCTAGGGAGGACATAACGTTTTTTAAAGAGTCCATAAACAGGATGTGCCCTGACCCAGCAGGAGTGGGCCTGGAAAGCAGAGTATTTGCTTCATATGTATTCATATTTTGTCAGACCGCAGAGTAAGTAATGTGTTATAAACCAGTGTTTCTCAAATGGGGGTACGTGTACCCCTAGGGGTACGCAGGGGTACTGCAGGGGGTACGTTAGAATACGGGAATATGCATTTTTGTGTTTTGGTCAATGATAAAACATGACAGCCTTTGTGTGAACCTGCTCAGATGTAAATTGTTAAACCAAATTACAACTGTTATTGAATAGAAAGCAACGTGTATTTGCCATTATGCTGTTTCATTTTGAACATATTGGTATGAAAACTGGACAACCTTTCTAAGCAAAATGATGTAGTCAGGGGAAAGGGGTACTCGGCTTCAGGAATCAGTATAAGGGGGTACTACGGGCAAAAAAACTGTTATAAACCACCCAGCCAAATTAGAATGATAAAAAAAAGAAAGTGTGGGACACATAAGTCTCCAAAAAACATCCACTTTGGAGGTACTCACTGCAGACATGTTAAGCCTGGGGTATACTTACATGAAATTGCACGGATGTCGAAAATATCGAAAATAAAACCGAAAATATCAAATCTACAAGCATACTGCAAGTATGATGAAGCAATATATCTGTATTATATCTTTAATGTTTGAATTATAACAATCACGTTTATTAATCTGCGTAAAAGATGAGCGTGAGTTCTTTTAACAGCAATAATGTATGGCGGCACATTGTGAGCTGGTAGATCAGCTCTATCCGGCGTGTGTAAATCAGGCCTTCGTTTTGACCGCGAGTGACTGAGTTGGAGGCTCAATCATGGTTCAAGGATCTCGAGGTGCTTTCTTTCGGCTTTCCTGGAGAATATGAGTGCTCACGGCCGTAATACCATTGGAAACCACTTTTTTTTAAATATAAGAATATATGTTTTTATATTTAAAAAACTCTGCTATTTTTGGTGTGCGACACATCTGTGCAATTTCAGTCATATACAGATCCTTCTCGAAAAATTTGAATATTGTGTGAGGCATTGCAGATGCCATAGCACCCCAAATCATAACTGACTTCGGAAACTTCCCACTGTTTTCAAACAACTCTGACTTCAGAAGGTTGACATTTCGCTATTATAAATCCTTGTGTTGAGTGGTTTTGTGTAATAGTGTAATATTTTGAAATATGGACTTTTGAAATTCATGAGATGTATGCCATAAAAATTCAGAAATTTTAACAACAAAAGGGTTGGAATAATTCACTGAATGTCCAATGTATCTAGAATATATAAAAGTCTCAAGAAATATATGACAGTTTCAAGAAAATGTACTTTTACACAATATTCTATTTTTTCGAGAAGGATCTGTAAGTATACCCTAGGCTTAACATGTGTACAGTGAATCTCCAAAATGGATGCTTTTTGGAGACTGATGTGTCCTACTCACAATCTATATGATTTATAACGTATACTTATATAAATCAGGCATAACTCTAAACCTAAACCTAACCTCTAAATGCCGAACCCTAAACCCAAATCTGAAGCTTTTTCTAAAAACCATAAAACATCCATTTCTCTTTTGGTCCATCTCGTACTGTGCCATTTAAACAGTGATGAAAGACTCTGCTATGTAGGCCAGGCAGTGGCATGTCATTATATGCCTCAAAAGCTACACTCTGTAAATGTTACTTGTGTCTGTTGTCGCCCTCTCCTGACGGAGAGCGGTAATTGCGACCATGTCAAAACTCAAAGATTTGGTGCATCCTGCTTCAAATAACTTTATTGACATTGCCACCCAGAAGGTGTCCTACCCCACACCAGGGTGTGAATGTCTCAATGTTGTTGAGTGGGGAGACGACCTCCAACCACTGCAGATGTGTTGGTTACATTGTATTAGCATACTTTACCACACAGATGGAGATGGATTAGAAACATTTTACTCTTTAAAATAAGCTGTAGTTTTAGATATGGTATAACATGCCTGGTTATGGTTTTAAAACATTTCTAAGAATATATTCTCATCGTCGGGGCAGCAACCTTGTATCTTTATATATATATTCTTTGTATACATTTTTAGTTGTAAATGGTTGTCCTCCAACTTTGTGTTATGCAAAAGTAGCACAAACTGCAGATATTCAAGTTGCTTCATCACAACACATTGTGAGCTTGTAGATCTGCTATTTTTGTGCTATAAGTTTTCTGCTATAAGTGTTTGTGTGTGTGGGGTGTGTAACCAAAGTATTAACAATAGCTTGTGTCTAAATCATAACTACATTGGATCACATATATATTTTTTACATTTCCTGAAAAGAAATGGTAGGAGCATCAGCCTTCATAAAACCAACTGTAATAATAATTTGTGGCCTTTGCTGCCCTCTACAGTCCGTGTTGCTCACTACAGGCTGGAGTGATCAATCTGCTGCAGTCTGCCTAGCTAAAACACTCAACATTTGACTGGTTTCAGCTGGTTTCAAACAAAAGCACAAAACATAACCCAGATATGACAACAGCCTTAAAGAGCCAGGACTGTGCGCACGCACGTACGTGCACACGCGCGCG